>NW_017306526.1:959389-963268 GCF_000935625.1 Nanorana parkeri | reverse complement strand
TATATATATATATAATCTCTCGCCATTTGTACTGTGGATCAATCCTATGCAGGCTTATTTAGGTGTTCCTGTAAAACCGTGCTATATCCTAAGGCCACACATTTTGTAAATACCTTGAAACCATACATTAAATGTTATGTCCCATCTGCCTGCACCCAGCACTTCTACTGATATATGTGCATAGTATTCTATAAGATGTCCCTATTCATATTAACAGGCAATCTTTTATAAAAATCTATATTTCAAACCTAGGTTAGCGTATTCCTTCTGGCAGTGGTGATTAGAGGATCTCTACTTGAATTTGTTATCCATTCACAAGTATCAGGACACTTGATTTTTTTTTCACCTGCCATGCACTGAACAATGTATGACCGTAGTCCAGCATCGCCAAAGGAGGATTGGGCTATGGATTTTTTTTCTCTTCAGTCTGTCTCAGGTAGTCGGGAAATAAAAGCAAAAGGGAACCACATACCAATTATTCATATACCTGTAAATGTGTTTTTGAAACCTTTGTGCTTTGTCCAGCGCTGGGTGGAGTGAAGACTTTTGCACAATAAATCAAGTAAGGATCACAGGTACAGTTTTTTGTTTTTTTGTTTTTCATTTCTGGTAACAAACTGCAAACTAGGATGCTCTTGGGGAGAAGAGCACCTGCATCGCAACACAGAGCATGTGGCCTGGAGTTGTGTTTTCCTTTAGATTATTCCAGGTAATCCTAGTTACCAGTGGGAGACTAATGTGTTATGCAACCTTTTGTAAGTGCAATACAGTTTTTAATTGTCATTAACTGATTTTGAGCATTATGCTGTGGTGTAAGCTAGTCTGCTGTATGACATATGATCCCTAAAGTGGCACTAAACTCAAGAGTTAAATCTTAAAAATGCTTTCAATTACCTTTTTAACTTTTAACAAATATATCTAATTTGTTTATCACTCAAGCTGTAGATCCTCAAATCATCTCTGTATTAGTGCTACTTTGTGTTCCCCCTGGTCTTTCTGAGTATTGTAAAGAAGCCACTGCTCCAAGCTCACTCCCGTGATAGACTAATTTCAATACAAACCAATAAACTAAACGTGAGCTTGGAGTGGTGGCTACTTTGCAACACACACGGGGACCATGGGTAACAAAAGTAGCCACCCTCCAGAAGGGAACAGTTTCGGAACCAGTTCAGAGATGATTGGAAGCTCTGCAGCCAAGTAATGCACAAATAAGAGATTTTAGTTAATAGTTGGGGAACTTGAATGCATTTTTAAGATTTACTCCTGAGTTTAGTGTCACTTTAACACAGCCAAGGTGCAGCAGACCCTGAGCCATACCTGGCGGTCGGTTATGTGAAGAGAAGAAAATCTTCTGTGCCACCATTTGGAATCTCTCAGGAATCTGCAAGATTTATTACAAATCAGACACAAATATCGATGAGCATTAGATACACTGCAGCGTTATGACTAAGTTCTCTCAAGTAGATATAAACTCACGCATCGAGCCTACCTTGAAGACTACACCGCGAATATCAACTGTGAACCTTTCTGCATCCAGGGCCGTAAATTCGTGCCTGTGTACAGTAGGGCTGCAGCTAACTATTATTTTCATAATCGATTGAGTTCGTTTAATCGGATTAAAAAAATAAAGGCTCCAGTGATGGACTACTAGTTTGTAATGAGATTGTAGTCCATCACAGGAGCAAGCTTGGAGCAGTGGAAGTAAAACAAAGTGTGGTGTGGAGAATAATACATTATACAGCGGCGCAATGGAGAATACCAGTAACTATAGAGGAATACAACAAATTGCAGCAATAGTACATTATACTATAATGTACAATTGCTGGGATTTGTAGTCCTCTGTAGCTGCTGGTATTCTGCATTGCGCCGCTGTATAATGTATTATGCTGTGATCTGATGTATTCCTCTATAGCTGGTGTTATTGGAGAGGACGGGTATGATGCAGGAATAGAGAGGACGGGTAAGATGGTGGAATGGGGTGCAGAAGACGGGTATGATGGTGGAATGGAGGTCGGGGAAGGGGAGCACTGGGAGCACTCGCCCACTCCCTGCTGTCAATCAGCATGGAGTGACCTGATGGAGAACTTTCTCCTTCAGGCCCCTCCTCCGCTGAGCCCTGATTGGGCAAAGTCAGGTGCAAGACTTTAACAAATCAGAGCTTCATTGGGCATTTTGCATTATGGAATGTCCGCGGTCGAACAAACCGCGAACATCCCATAAAGTTCGGCGAGCGCTCGAACTGCCGATTGTTCGATTCAAACTCATGTTCGAATTGGACACTCGGCCCATCACTAGTGCAGAGGACGGTTATGATGATGGAATGGAGTGCAGGGATAGTGGGATGGAGAGGATGGGTATGATGGTGGAATGGAGTGCAGGGATGGAGAGGATGGGTATGATGGTGGAATGGAGTGCAGAGGATGGGTATGATGGTGGATTGGGGTGCACGGTGTCGGGTCCCAGGCTCCGGGCGGCTCGGGGCACTTATTGTCTGAACATTCCCTCCATGTCTTCTGCTGAACGGTTCAGCCGGGATGCCAGCTCGTCAACAGACCTAGTCTCCGTCCCCCGTCTGACACCAGTCGCGCTCACATCCCCGGAACCCGTCATATGATCGCACCGGCCCGGCTAGATGTAAGGAGCGCCGGGATTGGAGGCTGAACCACTTTGCGCGTTTGGTGGGCGTGGCGTGCACTGCTTGTGTGTGGAGCCGCGAACCCAAACATGAGATTATAAGCCATCACAGGAGGGTGCTTGAGTAAGAAGAGATTTCTGTCGCTTCCTGTGTGTCCACATCACTAAAGGTAAAGCAACATCTCCCCGATGGGACACATATGAGCAAATAAACCCTTAAAAGCGAACTATGGGGTAAGTATGTTTTTCTCATAGTTCTCTTCAGTGTCACAGGAGAACATATACTAACCTCCTCAAATGACCCAAAGCTCAGTATATAGCAAGCTATTGCCCGCGATATACTGGGAGCGCCACAGCCGGGACGGATCCAGACAATACAGTCGAGATCCACCCAGCTGCGTGAGTGACAGCTGGCTCTCCCTATCTAGAGGCAGAGCCTGCTGTGCCTGCCCCCTCCCCTCTTCGTTCCTCCACTCAGCGCTGGAGGATCAGGGAGGCGGGAATCCCTACGGGGAGCAGTAATGCAGGGAGATGTCTGGGAAGTGAGCAGATTGGCGACCTGGGCTTCCTTGATGACCATGGTGGGTGTCAGTAGGGAGAGTAGAGAGCGATCAGCATACATCCATGTGCTGATTGTCCCTGCAGACAATGGAGCCAGAAATGATAAGCTTTTCATCACTTCCAATTTCAGAGTAGTCATTCCTGTCGGTTCTGCCCCCCTGCGACGCGGACGCTTGCAAGGGACGGAAGACGGGTGCCGGCATCGGCCGGAGGACATTGGTCGTAATCCCGATTGTGGCTCGGGGTTACCGCTTTTGGTAATGAAAATTTAACCCAGAGCCACACTCTGGAATATCGCCAGGGAGGTTAATGGCTCCTTAAAGGGAACCTTTCACTTCCACTGTGCTATCACATAGAGGGCTTGTCATCCCCCTATGTAAAATAATAAACTTATGTAAAAACACAAACATACAAACAGAAACGAGCATGTCGGGTGCACCTATGTATAAAAATTGCGATTGCTTGGCGATGACTAAAGTGTGGTTGGTCATCGCCAAGCATGCCAGAGTGAGAGTAATAATTCTAGACCATTCATTGTTTACCCAAAATCTTTAAATTTGCTTTTACTGGTCATCAATTTAGAGTTAAGTACAAAGATTTGCTCTTTTACTGTAACAGATAATAGCAAGTTTTTTTTTAGTATTTTAACATTAAGGCCAGAATAAATGGGTATATATATATATA
>NW_017306526.1:942167-959307 GCF_000935625.1 Nanorana parkeri | reverse complement strand
TATATATATATATATATATTGCTGTCTTGCAAAATGACATTTTGATATTTTTGCATCCTGGTTTCTCGTAATGTTCTGAGTGTGATTTACCCACTTAAGAATAAACTTTCTACATTTCTAAGTTCTCCTCAAATATTTAGGTAATGTATGAGTGTGTGTCAGACTTGCAGACTAAATGAGCCCCATCTTTAAAACCAGTCTGTAAGTGGCTCCTCTGAAGTGTCTGAACTATTTAGTTTTACCAGTCAAAGTTAAGCATGCAGGCTCTACATTTCTTTAAGCAGCATTTCTTGTGAAGGATGGCATAAACAGGGAAAAAAAATGTCATCCATCATTCAGTGACTTACAGAGCTAACTGACATCTACAATCCATTTCCCAGGTTCTCAAGACCAGAGTCGTAGGGGAAAACAGAGGTTATCTAGACAGATTGATAAGAAGCAGAATCTGTTACTTTAGTAACAAAATCTAAATTTTTATTTTTGGGTACAAGTCATAATAACCCCTTAGGTTAATGTTACAGTTAAATTTTCATTCAGAATAATCAGTCTGTACTAAGATCTAAACATTTGACTGTAGTGAAAACTCTTAACTGTGATTTAAGAAGTAGCAAGAGCTAACCTGAATTTAGAAGGAATTGATTTCATTTTAATGTGCATTCAGTTATTCTGATCTTCATGGTGCAAATTACTAACCAACTGTCCACCAGTTTGGCAATATTTATATAACATTACAGCCAGTAGTGCTTATTACTGTTCAGTTCCATACCGTCTTTCCGCTATGTTTTAAACTGTGCTGGATTATACTGTCACTTCACTATGGATCAGAAATATTTTTGTTGTCTATGGATTATTTTGTTCACCAGTCATTTTTTTAGTTTCCTCATAAACTTACACTAGAGGGTGCATTTTCCTATTCTGAAACATTTCAGCTTTTTATTTTAATTGTATTTTTACGCATTTTACTTTTTTCATGTCTAGTGTGTTCATGAGATGGATATACATATTTATTGTGTGTGTGTAATATGTAACAAGCATTCGTTATTTACAGTGCTTGAACATTTTTAGGGTGTCTCACCAGTCAGTCAAACATTTCACCAGTCAGCATGACCGGACTATAGCCTTGCAATTTATGTTCATTTTTTGGGACAGATAGAGCTTTCTTTTGGAGAGGTGTAATCACCACTGGGGGGGGTTTTATTTTTTACTATATAATGAAAAAAGTATCGTTTAAATGTAAAAAAAAAAATGTCCCTACATTATGTTAAACTTTTATTCTTAACCATATTTTTGGTAAAGTATAAAAGACTGGGTCACGGGTAAATGGACACGAAACATGTCAAGCCTTAAAATTGTGCAAGCTCGCAAAATCGCAGAAACCGTTCACGCCGAAAACTGGCCATAAGCAACGCTTTAAATGCTTTTACTGCTCCATCAGGTTAGTGTTATCAATGAATGATGACCCTAAAATTATAACTCCCACTCTGACGTTTGCTGTGATATGTAACATGTGCGGCACAATAGGCGTAATCGTAGTTTTCGCACGTAGGTGAACCCGACGCATGTTTGCGTGTGTATGTGGGGGGCGCTGGGACTTTAAAAAAAAATTAAAGCAGTAAGAATTTTTTTTTTGCAATTTAAGCATTTTACTCTTTTTTAATTTATTTTTTACACTTAATTGCTAATACAAGCGATTGGGCATCTCTAGAGATGCCTGATCGCTTGAATGTAAGGCTGCCGGCCGTTTAATTGCAATGGCCGGCCGAAGAATAGGAGGACGAGCGTTTTTTTTCAAGCTCTGGTTATTTACTTTTCTTACAACCGCAATGCCAAAACAGTTGGGACACTGTTTAAAATCTACATAAAAAACAGAATGCAATGATTAGCAAATCTCATAAACCCATATGTTATACACAATAGAAAATAGAAAACATATCAAATGTTTAAACTGAGAAAATGGACCATTTTAAGAAAAAAAATAAGGTAATTTTGAAATTGATGGCAGTAAACATGTCAAAAGTTGGGACAGGGCCATGTTTACCACAGTGTAGCATCCCCTCATGTTGTAACCATCTGTAAACATCTGGGAACTGTTGAAGACCAGTTGATGGAGTTTTGGGAGAGGGAATGTTGTCCTTTTCTTGCCCGATATAGGATTCTAACTGCTCAACAGTGCTGGGTTGTCTTTGACGTATTTTTCGTTTCAAGATGCGCCAAATATTTTCAATTGATGAAAGGTCTGGGCTGCAGGCAGGCTAGTTAAGCACCCAGACTTTTCAACCATGGTGTTGTCATGGTAGCCATGCTATTGTCATAGATGCAGTATGCAGTTGCCTGTCCTGCTGAAAAAAGCAAGGCCTTTCCTGAAAAAAAGTCTGGATGAAAGCATATGCTGCTCGAACACCTAGATATATCTTTCAGAATTAATGGTGCCTTTCCAGATGTGCAAGCTGCCCATTCCATATGCACCAATGCATCCCCAGAGATGCAGACTTTTGAACTGAGCGCTGATAATAAGCTGAATGTCCCTCTCCTCTTAGTCTGGAGGATGGTTTCCCATGGTTGCAAAAAAATTCAAATTTTGATTCGTCTGACCACAGAACAGTTTTTTCTTTTTGCGACGGACCATTTAAATGAGCTTTGGCCCAGAGAAGACGGGGGCGTTTTTGGATCATGTTTAGATATGGTTTCTTCTTTTCACGATAGAGCTTTAACCACCTCCAGGCCGGCTGTTGTAAAAATATGGTCGGCTGGGAGCTTCTTAGATCTGGGCGGGCGTATTTAAACGTCCCGCCAGCCACGCCCACGGGAAACTGCCTAAATTTAAAAACAAGGAAGCGATACCTGTTTACATACAAGCGATCCACCGGCTATAGAGTCGGTGGTTTGCTTGTATAAGGTGACGGTCCGTGTGTCGTCCTTTCTCTCTTCCCCCCCCCGGGACCAGCATGGTGGCTCTGTGACGGGATCAGAGGGAAATCGGTACACGATCGCCCTCTGGTCCCCTCTCCGTTGTCAGAATGCAGAAGGGATGTATATTACTTCACTTCTGCATTCTTGTTTCACTCTCTAGCTTCAGAAGCTGGAGAGAAGCTGAGGAAGCAGATCTCTGCTTCCTCAGCTTCTTTGGGGGTCCCTAGGTGACATTAGGGCGTCTAGGAGTCCCCTGATGTCTCCATAAAGAGAATCTGTCATGTCCTCTTTGCTATCACTTATGGGGTTTCTTATCCCCCATGTTATGGCAATAACATTTAAGTGAGAGAAAAAATAGGCAAACAAATGAAAGTTGCAAAACAAAATGTAAAGTTACACATTAAAAAAGTGTGTTTTTTAAATTCCCCAGCCATACGGGTGCGAAAATTAGGATTGCGTCCATTATGCCGCACATGTTACATATCGCCGCGAACGTCGAGAGCCATAATTTTAGGGCCACCAATCACTCAACACTAAACTGATGAGCGGTAAAAGCTTATAAAGCTTCGCCTATGGTCAATTTTGGGTATGGTAGCTTTTTGCGATATTACGGGTGTGCGCAATTTTAAAGCTTGACCTGTTTGGTACCTATTTACCTGATGTACAGTCCGTGTACCCATCGCACTGAGAACCGCCGCTCCATGAGATAAGTGGGTGCAGCAGGTGTCAACGGGTGGCTTCCGTCAAAGTATAAGGGATGGACACCGGCACTCCAAAGCAAATCCAGTACATCTATTTATTCACGTACTTGTTGCACATGCAAAACACAAGATACAAAGTTTTTCTCAAACTTTTCAGTAAGTTTTTTCCTAATTTAAAAAAAAAAAAAAAAAAACAGTGGTGATTTAATACCACCAAAAGAAAGCTCTACCTGTCCGCAAAAAAAATTTCAGTACAGCATTGCATGATGGAATAAATGTCAAAGTACTGTAGCTCTAAATACTGAAAAATGGCCTGACCAGGAAGGGGGTTAACTTACATTTTTGGATGGGATGGCACATCAAACTGTTCAGAGTGATTTTGGAAGTATTCCTGAGCCCATGGGTGATGTCCATCACAGAATCATGATCATGTTTTTAATGCAGTGCCATCTGAGGACCCAAAGATCACGGGGCATCCAATATTGCGTTTCGGCCTTGTCCCTTGTGCAGAGATTTCTCCAGATTCTCTGAATCTTTTGATATTTTGTACTGTAGATTATATATTTGAAGTCTTTGCAATTTTACGTTGAACATTTTTCTGAAATTGTTCCACAATTTTTAAACGCAGCTTTTCACAGATTGGTGAACTTCTTTTCTGTTTTTGAAGTAGATTTAACACAGCGTCCTAACTTTTTTTGGAATAGGGGTTGTATTTATTACAGGTATTTATATAGCGCTGACAATTTACACAGTGCTTTACATACTGCACATTCACATCAGTCCCTGTACTCAATCTAAGGTCCCTATTGTACACACATATTAGGGCCAGCTTAGACAGGAGGATTTGACTGAAAATTGGATAAGTTTGTTTCAAATGTGCCAAACCTTTCCTGTTTGTACTTACAGTAATTTTGTCATTAATGATTTTGTTAAACATCTTTGCAATATCACTGTGTATAAGCAGAATCATAGGCTGTCATTTACTAGGATACATTCCCCAACAATATACCAGATGAAAGAACCTATAGTAGATACCGAGGATCCACCATCTGAGGGTGGGGCTGGATTAAACGGTTACCCAGCATGCTGTTCAAGGATCTAACCCAACGCCAGGCAGCCACAGCATGCCAGCTGCTGTGGAACTACAAGTCCAATGAGGCAATACAGCAACAGTCATGACTCTCACAGCCAGAGGCATGATAGGATTTGTGGTTTTACCATAGCTGGACTGGAGTGCTGAGGTTGCCTACCCCTGATCTAACCAATCCACCACTCTGCTTTGATGGGCAAATCGTTATACTGTGGGGAAGCCACATGTACACACATTGCAACTGGCAGCTTAGCGAGCAAATTACCAAACCCTAATTCAGAGCCATAAAGAACCACTATGTATATCTGAAGTATTTTACTGTTTTACTACTTTTAGGGATGGCCATTGGGAGTTTTTTTTTTTTACTTAAAACACACATTTTTTAAAGGATAAGTGTGCTTTAACTAAGAAAGCCCCTTGTGGTCCCTGGTATGCTTGTTAGGTCTGAATTCAGTGGCTGCATACTACACTGCTCAAAAAAATTAAAGGAACACTTTTTAATCGGAGTATAGCATCAAGTCAGTGAAACTCCTGCGATATTGATTAGGTCAGTTAAGTAGCAGAGGGGGTTGTTAATCAGTTTCAGCTGCTTTGGTGTTGATGAAATGAACAGGTGCAATAGATGGGCATCAATGAGACGACCTCCAAAACAGGAATGGTTTTACAGGTGGAGGCCACTGAAATTTTTTCCCCTACCCATTTTTTCTGACTAGACATGTTTTTCACTAGTTTTGTATTTGGCTAGAGTCAGTGTCACTACTGGTAGCATGATACCTGGGACGTATAGAGGTTGCACAGGCATGCCAACTCCTCCAGGATTTGACATCTATACGTGCCATTGCCAGAAGGTTTGCTGTGTCTCCCAGCACAGTCTCAAGGGCTTGGAGGAGATTTTAGGACACAGGCAGTTACTCTAGGAGAGCTGGAAAGGGCTGTAGAAGGTCATTAACCCATCAGCGGGACCAGTATCCTTTGTGCAAGGAGGAACAGGATGAGCACTGCCAGTGCCCTACAAAATGACCTCCAGCATAGACCACTGGTGTGAATGTCTCTGACCAAACAATCAGGAGCAGACTTCATGAGGGTGGCCTGACTCTGAGGGTGCAACGTCCTCTAGTGGGCCCTGTGCTCACTGCCCGGCACCGTGGAGGTCGATTGGCATTTGCCGTTGAACACCAGAATTAGCAGGTCCGCCACTGGCACCCTGTGCTTTTCACAGATGAGAGCAGGTTCACCCTGAGCGCATGACAGACGTGAACGGGTCTCGAGAAGCCGTGGAGAATGTTATGTTGACTGTAACATCGTTCAGCATGACCAGTTTGGTGGTTGGTCCGTGATGGTCTGGGGAGGAATATCCATGGAGGGACGCGCAGACCTCTACAGGCTAGACAATGGCACCCTGACTGCCATTAGGTATCGTGATGAAATCCTTGGACCCATTGTCAGACCCTATGCTGGTGCAATGGGCCCTGACTTCCTCCTGGTGCACGATAATGCCCGGCCTCATGTGGTGAGAGTATGTAGTCAGTTCCTTGAGGATAAAGGAATTGATACGTTGAATGGCCCCTCCCCGCTTGACCTGAATCCAATAAAGACCTCTGGGACAATGTCTCGGTCCATTCGATGCCACCAGGTTGCACCTCAGTCTGTTCAACAACTCAGTGATTCCCTGGTCCAGATCTGGGAGGAGATAGCTCTGGACACCATCCGTCATCTCATTAAGAGCATACCCCAATGTTGTCAGGCATCCATACAAGCACGTGGGGGCCATACAAACTAATGAGTACCATTTTGAGTTGCAATGAAATTTCAGCACAATGGACTAGCCTGCTGCATCATTTGTTCACTTTGTTTTTTGTGATGTCTTTGAATTCAGTCCTCTGTAGGTAGATAATTTTTCATTTCCATCAAACGATGTGGCATCCTTTCATCCCTAACACATTACTCAGTATGCTATACAGTAGATATCCAGCATGATATTTTTCCCCATTGAGACCTGATGTGTTTTCAAAGTGTTCCTTTAATTTTATGAGCAGTTTATATTCAGGTTAATTACTCAGGTTTTTTGAAGCCGGACAGCAGCAAGCCTCTTCATAAGAGCTTTAGCAATGAGAGCCTTTTCTTTCTTTCACCACAAGTCTTTTAACCCCTTCATGACTGAGGCCCTTTTTTCAATTTTTGCACCCATGTTCCACATTTTAGGCCTGAAAATGACGTAAAACCCCCCAACATTATATATTTTCTGAATGCCAAGACCCTATAGAATAAAATGGTGGTAGTTGAAAATTTTTATGTTGCGCAATATTAGCGTGGGGTGTCCGCCGGGGGGGGCGGCCCCTTCTTCGGGACGCAGAAGCGATCTGGCGACAGGTAAGTCGCCAGAATCGCTTCTGTTGTAAAGCCGACAGTCGGCTCTACAAGTTTAAACAGACTCCCGGCGGCAAAAGTCGCCGGGAGTCTGTTTAAACAGCCCCGATGCTGGCGACGTACACTGTACGTCGTCAGTCACGAAGGGGTTAATATTTTTTTCTAAACAAACGCAACAACGCTCTTTATGTAATTTTAGATTCACGTTTTGAGTTCCCTGACAGTTTTTTTGTGATTCTATGCAATAATGCTCCGTTCAATCAGATTTCTGTCCCTTGAAAAATGCATACTGACTTTTACAAGATTTGTTTCATAGTTATTGAATCTTTCCGAGAATAACATAACTTCAGGCAACACTTGTGTAATATAATTCCACTTTGTCTAAAATATCCTCCTATGTTTATCTTTCTCTGCTAATTTTCTGTGTGACCTAAAACAGGCAGTAAAAGTAAATGAGAGTCATATGAAGGCGAATGTGTCCCAGCCAGACCTGTCGGCTCACCTTAGGGCTCACTTAAAGGAGAACTATGAGTGGAGTGCTTTTCACTCACCTCATAGTTCTAGCCGACCTCTGACAATGAGACTGTCACAGGTCGGCTCAGTAGATCGAGAAGTGTGCGAACACATACTGGCGTTCGCTCACCTCTCGATCCTGTCACAGCACTGACTGGCGGATCGGGAGGGGGCGGGTACAGAGGCCTCTATCTATAGGCAGAGCCAGCTGTCACTCACACATCTGGGCGGATCCAGACATAATTGTCGGGATCCTCTTCAGCTGCGTCGTCTCAGTATACCGTGAGCTGCAGCTCGCGGTATACTGAGCTTAGGGTGACGGGAGGGCACTAGTTTGTGTCCTCCCGTTACCCTAAGGAGAACTATGGGGAAAAGCCTTAACCCCATAGTTCTCCTTTAAAGCCTACACTGATGCAGCTTGGTTGTGAGTGAAGCCTATGTTCTCTTGGTAGAAATGGTGAATGCAGTTTTCATGTCTAGGCATTGGACAATTGAAGACTGGGAAGAGGTTATTCACACTGTTCATAAATCCATTATAAATGCAACCATATTTTAAGAAAAAAAATTATTTGTGATTTTCAAAGGGAGGCCAGGTTTATAGTGTAGTGTGTTTTAATACATATGTACGGAGACCTTCAGATTCAAATACTCCCCTAGTGGACCCAGGAATCAACCCAGCAACTTACCTTCTACATTGGTCTGACTGTCCCCTTGAAAAATACAAAACCTCCTTAACTATATACCTGACCCAAACATCACCCTCAGATTTGCCCCTTTGGTTTAACAAGGTGAATGACATTACATGTATGAAAGCCCTTACAGCCACACGCTACAACAAGGAAGAAAGCTTCAGAACCATTTGGTCTTCCTGAATACACTACACCAACTCTGCAAAATATAAAAACAGGGGAACTTGAGATCTCCCTGACCGTTTTTATAAAACAATACAGATTAATTATTTTAGGATAATGGTGGAGCGCCAGGGCCTGGTCGCATCCTCGACCCTGGAAGTTCTGCCATTGACTCCAAGCTTTAAAACAGGGGTGTCAAATTCAAACTTGCTAAGGACTTGCCGAGGGTTATGAAAAATATCAGGGGTCAACATAAATTAGAAAAAAAAAATGAATCCTGCTGCTTGCCGTGGTACAAAGCTCAGACCCACTATTCATTCTATGACCATCCTGGTGTCCTGTGTGAGGGCCCTGCAAGTGACAGCAGTCATTAAATGGACAGGGACTGCTGACACTTGTGTCCTCACACACAGAACACCAGGATTGTCAAATAAAGGACAGGGACTGCTAACACTTGCAGTGCCCTCACACACAGAACACCAGGACTGTCATACAAATGATGATACAACTGTTCTGGTGTCCTGTGTGTGAGGGCGCTACATGTGTCAGAAATACCTGTCCATTATATGACACACCTCTGTGTGAGGGCACATTAAATGGACAGGGACTGCTGACGCTTGCATTGTCCTCACACAGTCAGCGGGACCAGAAGCTACTGAGATCAGAGACGTGGAGGAACCCTACGGCCCAGGAGGGAGGTGCGGCAGAGGAGAAACGTGTGGACAAGAAGAATCCTGCGGCCCAGGAGGGAGTTGTGGGGGCATCAGGGGGTGACTGGCTAGATTGCTGCTCCAAACACCAGCTAGTTGCCAGCTTGCCGTTAGAGCTTGGGACTGGTGGGTCTAAGTCTTGTGGTGGGCCATTTCTAGCCTGCAGGCCTTGTAATTAACATATGAGCTGTAGAGGGACTACAAATCTCAGCAATACATTATAAAGCAATGCAGAATACCATCAGCTATGGAAGACTACAAATCTCAGCAATACGTTAGCAATGCAGAATGGCACTGGTTGTAGAGGATTACACAGCAATGCAGAATAATAGTATGTGTATTGCTACATACTTTGTGGTGCTGCCCTGCTCTGGGGTACCAGCCCGATGTCTCGGGCGAAGGGGCTCAGGAGGGGGTGATGTAGAGTGGTAAACAGGTGCAGTGTGGTTCCCAAGAAGGCTGCCATGAGGTCCCCAGCAAGCGCAGGACCTAAGGCAGCCGCTTTCATTTCAAAATGTAAAGTTTTGGTTTCGGGGCATCCCTATTTATATACTGTATAAAAAATACCAATTTTAAAAGTGTACACAGAACCACTATGCTTGCATTACCTTAGTGAAAACAATAGGCTTTAGAAGGCTAAGAACATACAGGAGCCCTTAAAGCGACCCTATTTCTGAAACAAAAATTACACAAATCGGAAGAGAATTGATACTTGCCTCGTCCAGCATTCATAGAATCTTTGGTCTGCTGCAGAGCTTTGCTGGCTGAATCTAAACATCCAACACACATCCAGGTGTGTTGGTTGCCTGCGTCTCCTGCCATGCTCTGTGGTTCCTTCCACCGCCCCAGTTAGTACAAACTCTCTTCCTTTAGGGAGCCACTTGGTTTTTCATTCTTTCAGAGTCACTTTTAAAGGAAACCTTGACATGTAGACTGCCATTGCATAACACTTTCTGAAAAATGCTTATTACCAGGTTGTCTGACCTGGAGTAACTATGTATGCTATAGTTTCCCTAAAAGCTTGTCATCTATGGCCAGTTTAGCAGATTGCGGTCCGTGGATATATGCCATTCCTTTAAATTGATCCATGTTAGGAAAATATAAAGATCAAAGGTTTACAAGAAAAATATTGTCCCTAAAAAATGTAGAGATGCTAATAACCTACTGATTAAAATCCCTGTAATCTAGAAAAAAATTTAAATGGGAATTTTAACCCCTTCATGACTGAGCTAGTTTTCAGTTTCTGTTCATAAATGACTGACACACTTTTTACATTTTTGCTGTGTGATTCTTCCACGGCTGTAATATACTTTCTTACTAAATGTACCCACACATATTATATATTGTTTTTTAGAGGACAGATAGGCCTATATAATTATATCAAACATGTGTACCGAACGCCTCACTTTGAATAAAATATAAAAAAAATTAGGAAAAAACTAGAAGAAAAACTTTTTTGATTATATTTTTTTAGAAATCTTTTTATAATTATAGTATAAAAAATATATAATTTTTATTTTCCTAATTTTGTTTACACTTTGTAAAAAAAAAAGTTTATCAAGAAGTCATTATGATTGCTTGATAAATTAACTTTTTTAATTTGTGGCTATTAGGCTGCTCCAAACATAGGAACCGCTAATAACCTTAGAGACTGATCCTGACAGCATGTCAGATTCAGATCTCACTAGGTTTTTGATCGTGCCTAGACGATCAGAAGTGATACATTTCAGGCAAAGAGATACATCTGTATCTCTTTGCCTGAAATGTATTATAAACATCGGGCTATCAAGCTGTCAAAACTAATAGCAGAGAGGTGACTCACTCTGCTACCTCTCTATTTTCAGCTGTCAAATACGGGATTGCTATTTAGCGAGCGATCCCGTATTTGCATTTAACGGCTTCATTCTTTCATTAATGAAATAAAGAAGCTTTTACAAAAGCTTAACTATTTCATTAATGAATGCCTCAATACTGAGACATTCATTAATAGCTGAGAATCAACGGTTACCGGCATTACAGAGCCTAAATAACTTAAATAACTTGTCACGCACAGTGTACGTGGCCGGTCATATAGGCACTTTGTGACGGGACGTTCAGTGTACGTCTCCCGTCACGAAGGGGTTAATGGTTTCATTTCGGTGTTAATTTAACAGTTTCTTCTAGAGGGGTGTGTGAGTCTGTACAACTAATTGTAAACCTTGCTTATTTCTTGGTTATTTCTACTTAATAAAATGTATGCATGGAGAGATAATCACGTTAAAAAAAATTGAATCTGTCCCACCCGATTTGTGGACATGCAAATATTTCTGCTCTGAATAGCATCAATACAGCCCAATATAGTTAATTAAGTTCAGCGTAGTGGTTGTCTTAATTCTGCCTCACCACTGCTTGTTTAGCAAAAAGTTAAACTTGTTAGGCCTCGTTCACACTATACATGCATAAAAACCTATAAGAATGCATAGATTTGACCTGCAGTCATGCAGGTTTACGTGAGATTTCAGTGAGTTTTAATTTCATGTGCATTTTTATGTGCATATTCACACCACACACTCCTCAAAAGATCACAAGCCCAAAATTAAAAAACTGCACATCACATCAGAGTTTTGGTGTGAACGGTCACTTAGAAATCAATTATCTTCCTTGTGCCCTTGCAGAGACCTGTGTTTTGGATGTGCAGAAATACACAGATCCCTGCATATGGTGTGAACGAGCCCTAGAAAAGGGAATTTAGTCTAATTGCCAACAAGATATTTCAAAATGCGGCCATTACTGCCATAAATGCAGGTAGTATCAAAATAAAAGGCAATGGAAACTTTTTAAAATATAAAAATTTTGATGAGGCTTGTTGTTAAAATGCAGAATTTGACAATATTTACTGTGTAGGTATTAATAAATTAGATGTATGAGCTTCTGTAATAACAAAGGGTCTGTCCACGTAAAAATGTTTCAGTTTTTGGTTAACTCTGGAGAACTTGCCTAACACTTTCTTTCTATTCGCTTTTTCATCTATTTTATTCCGTTTATGAATAGCGCAACAAGATTCATAGAAAATCTTGGAGCACCCTTTTAAACTAGGCAGGTTCAAAAGCTGCAAACTGGCAGAAGTCTTGTTGGTGGAGCACCCAAGAGATTAGAGAAGCCCCCAGGCTTCATCCGTAACTGAAATGGCTTTTCCACAGACTAATCTCTTAACTCACTATGATCTGTCATGTTCATTGTCTAAGTGAATTAACACAGAAACAAATGTTTCTATAATTCTTAAAATTTATTCAGGAACATAAATGTGAAAATATTATTGCACAGTTGCACAACCTTTGGGTTTGGGCCCCACTTGGGTGGTGATTTTTTTTTAAAGTAGTTTTTGAGGTCAAAAAGTTTGACATGAAGGGGGTAGAGAACCAATGGCCTATAGTAACCTGCATGTTAAACATCTATCTGAATAAACGGCATATAAAACTGTTTTTCAGCTGTATAGTTCCTTCTACTTCCATCACCTACTACAGAATTCTTCTGTATTCATATATATTGTCCTGAGAATTGATGGCTTGTTAGTTTTTACACTGGTGTTGGTAAGATTAAGGTAAAGTTATAGGAATTAACAAGGGATGCACAGATATCGTGCTAGGCATTTTCACGCCAATACCGGTGCTTTAAATTATTAAAACAAACCCGGCACTGTAAACGAGGTCTGCAGCAAGGTAGCAGCAGCCTGTTTACAGCACCGACCAAAAATCTCCTCCACACCGCCGCCCACGAGGCTGACCAGGATCCCTGGTAAGAGCCCGCACAGCCCACCATGGAGCCCACCATAGAATTTGCAAAGCCACCTGAGAGTCTAAAGATCCTGCACAGCCACCTGGAAACCCCCAGAGCCCACCATAGACCCTGCACAGCCACCTGAGACCCACAGAGACACCTGAGATCCTCCGCTGGAGACATCAAGCCAGAACCTCTAAGCAGCACAGAGAATGTAGCTTCATTTTATTCTGGATTACTGGGATTTGTAGTCCTCTGTAGCTGGTGGTATTATGTATTCCTCTACAGTTTGAAATCAGTGGCAGAACTACCAGGGGCACAGTGTTTGCAGCTGAGACCAGGCCCTGGCGCTCCATCACTGTCTTAAAATCATATGTCTATCGTTTTAGAAAAACTGTCACATGACACACAAAAAAATGTATTGGTATTGGTGAGTACTTGAAAAGAGTCGGTACCCATACTCTGTCTGGAAAAATGAAATTGGTGCATCCCTAGTATTAACCTACAGTGGGGCAAAAAAGTATTTAGTCAGCCACCAATTGTGCAAGTTCTCCCACTTAAAAAGATGAGAGAGGCCTGTAATTGGCATCATAGGTAGGGATTGATTAATCAGCCAATGTGATTTGTCTGGATTTGTTTTCTCATTTTGTCTCTCATAGTTGAGGTCTACCTATGATGCCAATTACAGGCCTCTCATCTTTTTAAGTGTGAGAACTTGCACAATTGGTGGCTGACTAAATACCTTTTTGCCCAACTGTATATACCTGTACCTATACCTAGTGGGCACTTCTGACTATTAGAAACACCAGGGGGTCTATTTACAACCAAATTGCAGATCCATTCACAGGGTTTGAAAAATTTTAGGGTGTCTCACCAGTCAGTCAAAAATGTCACCAGTCGGCATGATCGGACTATGGCCTTGCAATTTAACCACCTTCCGTCCATGGCCGTTCGTGAACGGCCGGACGGAAGTCTGCTAGGAGCGGGAGGGCGTCTTAAGACGTCCTGCCCCTCCCCCCTCTCGTGTGCGCGCACACGAGAGGGAAAACTGTGAGCATGTAAACAGCCAGTGATGGCTGTTTACATACAAGCGATCAGGCGTCCATACGGACCGCTGCCGGTCCGTGATCCGATGTGGCCGGTGCGGCTGGGACCGGCACGGCGACGCTCTAACAGCAGATCAAAGGGAGATCATTACACGATTTCCCTTTGATCTCTTTTCCTGTCCCTGAATGCAGGAAGTGATGTATATTACATCACTTCCTGCATTCAGTGTCACTCTCCGGTGCAGAACACCGGAGAGAAGCTGATGAAGCAGATCTCTGCTTCATCAGCTTCTGTGGGGGTCCCTAGGTGACATCAGAGGTCTTGGAGACCCCTGATGTCTCCATAAAGAGGACCTGTTTGGTGAACTGGCTATTACATAGGGGATTTCTTAATCCCCTATGTTATAGCAATAAAGTTGTCTAAAAAAAGTTTTAAAAAAAAAATACAGCATTGAAAAAAATAAAGAAGCTAAAAAAAATATTCACAAATAATAATTAAAAAAAATTACACAAAAAATGTTTTAAAGTCCCCCGCCCCCCCACATACACACGCAAACATGCGTCGGGTGCGCCTATGTACGAAAACGACGATTGCGCCCATTATGCAGCACATGTTACATATCGCCGCGAACGTCGGAGTGAGAGCAATAATTTTAGGGCCATCAATCACTGATAACACTAAACTGATGAGCGGTAAAAACGTTTAAAGTGTCGCCTATGGCCAATTTTGGTTGCGGTCGTTTTCTGCGATTTTGCGGGCGCGCGCAATTTTAAAGGTTGACATATTTAGTGTCTATTTACCCGACGTGACCCCGTCTTTTATATTATACCAAAAAATTGGGGTGAATATTAATGTTTCATAACATTTTATAGGGAAACATGGTTTTTTTTACAAAATTTAGGGTACTTTTTTTGTTATATAGTAAAAAATAAAAACCCCAGCGTTGATTAAATACCACCAAAAGAAAGCTCTATCTGTCCCCAAAAAATGTCATGAAATTCGTATCAGTACAGCATTGCATGACGGAATAAACGTCAGTCAAAGTACCGCAGCGCTGAACCCTGAAAAATGGCCTGGCCAGGAAGGGGGTGAAACACCCCGGTCTTCAAGTGGTTAAGTTAGCATTTTTTGAGAGCTTTCTTTTGGTGGTATTTAATCACCACGGGGGGGGAGGGGTATTTTTTTACTATATAATGAAAAAAGTACCGTAAATGTAAGAAAAAAAAAAGTTTCCCTACGTTATGTTATAAAACATCTATTCTTACCCATATTTTTGGTAAGATATAAAAGTCGGGTATATAGACACCAAACACGCTTTTATTGCGCATCATTTTAGTGTTATCAGTGATTAATGGCCCTAAAAATATTGCTCACTCTCCAGCATTCGCGGTGATATGTAACATATGCGGCACAATAGGTGCAATGGTCGTTTTCATACGTAGGTGCATATTTGCATGTGGAGGGCGGGGGGACTTTAAAAACAAAAAAAGCTTATTTTTTTATGCTTCTTTAATTTTTGTATTCCTTTTTTTTTTTTACACAACTTTATTGCTATCACATTGGGGCTAAGAAGCCCATCAGGTTATAATACCTAGGGACCCCCCAGAGAAGCTGATGAAGCAGAGATCTGCTTCACCAGCTTCTGTAGCTGGAGAGTGACAGCTGAATGCAGAAGTGATGTAATATACATCACTTCCTGCATTCGGGGACTGGAGAGAAAATCGAAGGAAGATCATGTACTGATCTCCCTTTGATCTCCTGTCACAGAGCAGCTGTGCCGGTCCCCGGCCGCATCGGGCACAGTAGATCTCAAGACCGGCAACGGCAGTGACAGCTTCTCCTATACAAGCGATCAGGCGTTGAATGTAAAGCTTCCGGCCGGGAAGCTGCTCGCCGGGCTCCGCCCTCCTCTCGTCACAGACGAGTTGAATTTTTCAAGCCCTGTCCATTCACCCTATGCATCTTTCTGAATGTTTGTTCTGTACAAATAGAAAAGTTCTTAGATTTTCTTTTCAGGTTGAATGTGTGTAATGTAACATGGTATTATGGTGACTAGATGGAGCAGAAGAGCATAAAAAAAGCTTATGTAGTGTTGCAACATTCCGAGTTGTTTACATTTTTAGTGATGGGAGAGTCAGACCACTGCATAAAGTCTTCTCCAGCACATCCCCAAGATTCTGAATGGGGTTAAGGTCTGGCCTCTGTGGTGGCCAATCCATATGTGAAAATGATGTATCATACTCCCTGATCCACTCTTTCACAATTTGAGCCCGATGAATCCTGTTATCTTGGAATTTGCCCGTGTCATCGGGGAAGAAAATTCAATTGCTGGAAAAACCTGGTCATTGGCCAGGCAGAGTATATCAAAGAATGTTCCTATTTACATCTATTTGCTCAGAATGAATATTTAGAAATATTTTTAGTGCACTTCGCTCTGCAAATTTGTCATAAATAGAATAGGTATTATAACCTGAAATAAAAGACAGGATACTTTGGTAAAAAAAAAGGCCCATTATCTGCTTTAAAACTCTGAAGTAAAAGACAAAAATGTTTAAGTATATGCTTTTGTTTTTTTAACTCTGCAAATGTAGAGCTTCGTTTAAGAAACGGTGAAAATGACCTAATCCATCTTAAATTTAGGTTTAATATAGCAAGAAATGGTTGGTTTGAACCTCAAACCCCATTATGACATGTAACATTTATTAAGGCTTGCATTTTTTCCAAGTTTAAATATAGTCTGTGGTGCTGTTTGTTTTTCTTTAACTATAGACAATTTAGTCTAGAAAGTTAAGTGACAATAAGTAGATCTGTACATTTTATCATTTCTGGAATATGGTCATTCAAATAATCAGCATGTGTTTACAATATTACAAAGTTATGGCAACTGTTTAAGACCAATTTCTTAATGCACAAACCTTCCATCCAAGATTTAAAAAAATGAGTCCTAGAACTTAAAACCTCAAAATATGCATGAATGTTAAAAGCTTTTTTGAAAAACTGAATACATTTTCTAGTCTAATAGATGGGTCTGAGCATTAAGGAGCTCTGCAGCTCAATCCTGGTGGTATTTTGTTTTCCCCAGCCAGGTTTTTTCATGCACTTGTAATCTGGCCAAATGGGACAGAGGTTTGTATTTCTTTAAAATGTTATAATATTCTTAGGCTTCTCTTACACACATAATTGCCATACAACCCC
>NW_017306526.1:926049-942093 GCF_000935625.1 Nanorana parkeri | reverse complement strand
CCCCCCCCCCACCCAAATGAGCATATTAACCAAGCATTTTAATGGTCACATTCACTCTCTGCTTGCCCCATGCATTGCTCACTTGATGTGAAGGTAGAATGAAGAGCTGCGGAACAGGGTTTTCCTATGTACATTTCTACAGCAGTCTTTATATATTGAACTATAACGAAGATCTGGTTTAGATATAGGTGGTACATACATGTTAGTCTTAATGCCCCTTTTCATTTACAGTTATATTCTTCCACCGGTACTCTTGTAGGCACGTGCATTTATTATACAGGATTAATATAGCGCCAACCATTAGTGCAGCGCGTTACAATATAATATAATAATATATATTATACAATATAAGGAAGACACAGTTACAATACAAGTCAAGATGAGATGGTTAGGAGGGCCCTGCCATGAGGGCTTAAAATCTAAAAGGGAGGGGCAAGTGATACAAGAAATGGTAGCTTTGTGGGGATGAATTGTTTGAGAAAGTGATAGTTCAGTGGTTAGGTTGAGGCAAAATAGGCTTCCCTGAAGAGATGAGTCTTTAGATATTGCCTAAAGGCATTCAGAGTAGGCAATAGATGGA
This sequence comes from Nanorana parkeri, assembly GCF_000935625.1. NCBI lineage: Eukaryota > Metazoa > Chordata > Amphibia > Anura > Dicroglossidae > Nanorana > Nanorana parkeri. The sequence goes on along the minus strand of NW_017306526.1, from coordinate 941,513 downwards.
CAGGTTGGGGTAAGGAGTTCCAAAGGATGGGAGAGCCTATAGAGAAGTTCTGCAGGTGAGCATGGGAGGAGTTGACAGGGGAGTAATAGAGCAGGAGATCTTGGGAGGAGTGGAGGGGACAGTTAGGGTGATACTTCAAGACGAGGTTGGAGATATAGATGGAGGCAGAGTTGTGGATGACTTTGTAAGTGGTTGTCAATATTTTGAATTTTATTGCTTGGGCGATTGGAAGCCAGTGGCAGAGGAAGGTTGCAGACACTGAGTGGTTGGTTAGGTGGATGAGTCTAGCGGTTGCATTCATGATGGCCTGAAGAGGGGATTGCCTGTGTAGAGGTAGGCCAGTTGCAGGAGGAAGTTGCAATAGTAGAGACGAGACATACCAAATGATTGGATGAGTAGCTTTTTGGTTTTATTGGTGAGATTTAGAGATGTTACAAAGGTGAAAGCGGCAGGATTTGTATAGTAATTGGATGCAGGCCAGAAAACAGGTCCGAGTCAAGGATGATCCTTAGCACCTTGGCATGGGGTGGAGTGATAGTTGTTATCTCAATGGAAAAGTTGGGGGAAGTGCACAGTGCATAGGTAAATCTATCCATTCCAATAATTCAAGTTCAAAAATTTGAAGCTAGAATCAAAATTAAAGGTCTAAATCAATTATGTGCAGAGTTGTTGGCAAGGTTTAGCGATAACCAAGAGAAGTACACACACTAGAAACGGGCAGCAATGATTTATAGGCAAAACTAAAGTGACAACTGAGAGGGCAAAAATAAATTGTCCCACTGTGAATGCCTGGAAGCATAACTGCATAACACATATTTAATGTTGTGTTGGTTATGAAATATCAGATATTAAACCAGATCATATACATAGTAATCAGAGCCAGAGGGATTTATATTTGATCATAAAAATTGTATTCATGCTTTTAGAATACTGTATATTACCAACGTTGTGCTTACATTTTTTTCTGTAATATAAGTGGACCATCAGACATACCAAAATACATAGTTAAAATGCATATATTTACTATTTTGACTTTTAAGTGGATTTGTGATTTTGTCCAACCAGTTTTAATTGCATACCTCCGCCACAGTGCATGTGCCAAAAAAAAATCACTAACCATCTGCCTACCAACTGGATGGAGGTGATTATGCTGATGCCATGTCCAGTGAGCACACTGGAGGTCAGGAGTTTGACATGGTAATCTTTATTGCTGAACCAGATAGAAGTGTCACTTGTCCAGTTGTGCAATCTAGCAGATGTGTGTAAATCATAGGATTAGCTGTACAGAATTACAAAAGGTAAACTTTTATCTAAATTGTGTATTTTGCTGTTTGCCTGGCTTTTTGCTCCAGTTTTGGCTCTCTGGTATTTAACTGTGACAGATAAAAAGGAGTGAAATGGCGTTCCATGTTTTCAGACATTGGCTGTTGGTATAAATTTGTGATTGGTAAAATAAAACTTGGGGTACTCTATATTGTACAGTACTCTAAACATGCATGCTATGGAGGGAAGAAAGATGGACTCGATCGAAATTTGTGCTTATTAAATGTGAAACAAAATCCATTATGCTAGTAGGAGATGAGAATTCTATACTGGCCTTTGAATAACTTGCTTGTTTTTCGTTAGAGCTGGGATTATTACAATATGAGAAATGGTCACTTACAGAATCTTCTTGGGTGTTCTGAGACCGGCAAGGAGCTTTACATAGTAAATTCCCACAGCACACGTAGAAAATGAGAGGGGCCAAAGAGTAAAATGTGAATGGATCTCCACTGAGCTTTCTTGTAGACAGGTTAGGGTAACGGCAATTTTTAGTTAAAGGGGTAAAGTAATGACACTTAAGTGAGATTGGTCTTCGAAAGCAGTTGCTGGTCTGGATCCAATAATGTATCATTTGCTGCGTCTGGAAAAGATCATTTGGATAAAATAAGTGAACTCTTACCCTGCAAAGCACTTTTTTTTTTTTTCTTTTCCATGTGCTTTTTTTTTTCTATGTACACCTTGCATTCTAGTCCTACATGTTCAACTGTGATGCTTTGCTAAACTTTCACTTCTCAAGTTTCCTAATCTATACTGTTTCTATAATTACTATTGCATGTTACTTTGCCTCCAACACAGTTTAAGGAAATGGTGGAATCCTTAGCTGTTTACCCAGAGGCAAAATTAACAGGTGCATCAAGAATTCCTATGCGCAGTGTTCATCCAATCCACTGAAGGCCTGGCTATCTTCCAGCCCCTGTAAACAAAACAGCATTGTCAAGTAATTGAAAACGGATCAGGATAACAATTGGAAACAGTTCCATGTGAAGGGTTTTGGTTGACTATAATGTTGTATATTTGCTTCATCAGGTGGGAGAATCGGTAATGTGAGGTGTTAGTCTTCCTTTTCATTGAGAATTGCAATAGAAGAGTTCTTTATTTATTGATGTGAATACTTTTATATATAACGTCAATGCCAGTGGCCGTTAGTAGCATTTTATTACTGAAGGGATAACGCACCTTTGCCGGATAACCCTTAAAACCCATTTATTACTATAAGCCCTTTATAAAGCAGAACGGTGTTGTCAGCTGGACATAAGACAATGTTTTTTTATATTGTGAAGTATTGATTTCAGCTTTGATGTAGTCTTGATGGAAGTAACTTAACATCCATAGGATATGAATAGGTTTTGATGTGATCTCTTGAGACAACTTACAAAGAGGCATGGAAAAAAGTGAGTTTAGCAATAAAACCTTTTACTGGGTGTAGCCTTGCCTACACTGGCTAACAAAAAGGGGAAGAAAAACTGTTGCCACTGGTAACCACGCTTCCTGCTTATTTGAAAACTTAGACCTGGTTGGCTGCTTATGGGCAACTTCAATGCTATTTATTACAATTATTATTCAGGATTTATAGCACCAACAGTTTGCACAGCGCTTTACGATATAAGGAAGACATTACGATTACAATACTATTGCTAGAGTTATATTGTACCACTTTTTGTAAAACAAACCCAAGGTAAGTGACCTTGATAAGAGCCCTCAACTGTCACACTGAGATTGTAGAACTTACGGAAGCAGTTAAACTGTCTCAGGTATCTGATCATCAGGACAGTGTTTAAATAGTACCTGTTACCAGATTATTCAGTTAAACAATCTTCGCATAAGGTTATGTGCATTTCACTTATTTTAGGCATTGTATTTACCTTGTGTAGAAGCTCAAAGTAAGGTAACCGGATTTTCAAAATTAAATCTCGGGACATCCTACTGACCATGCCCACTTTTAACCACACCCACAAAATCACCCACCCCCCCTTCCCATTTTTAACACACCCTTAAAATGTTGGACATTTGAAGTATAAAGACAACAATTAAGATATTTTAAATAAGAGGCACCAAGATATGCATGCATACTTATAACGGAAGCCTTGATGGTAGAAAGAGAAATGTGGCGTGCCGCCCATGAACACCTGGAGGCATGGCCAATAAAGTGGGCGTTGTGTAACGGTGTATTGGTTGTAGTGTGGGAGTAGATTAAGCCCTAGCACCAGAAAATGAAAAAAAAATGTATCTGGTAAGGAACATTACTAAATAAAAGGTGGGAAAAACAGTGGGGGAAAAGAGCAAGTCAGCAAGTTGCTCTATGGATTTAAGGAGGGTTTCCTGACTGGCTGCTTATAGGTATGGTGCATTCTCTGTACATGGTAACCCCTAACTTCCAGATTGCACTTTAGCTGCAGCAAGCTAAGATGTATTCTGGCTGGTTGCTAAGAAAAACCTCTACTGGAACAGCCATTGCACCACCTTAATAAATAACTGAGGACAGCTCAGTCTTAATTAACATTTAAGACAGTACAGTAAACTGTTATCCGGCGTTCAACTAACCAGAACTCTCATCTAACAAGAAAAAAAAATCCCCTGCGTACGCATTGTTCTGCTGATCTGCGGCATGTATTATCCTGGAAATGATCATGTACCTATTTGTCTTTGTTTTAACTGTGTCTATTTGTCTTAATTTGCTTTTGATTACTGTATTTCAATATTAATATGAAGTCAATATTAATATTGGCTGGAACCAGGGATGGCAAAATATACTGGAACTTCCAGTCGGAGGGAGCAGTTCCTTTCCTATCATTAAGCCAGGCAGCATGTAATGACCCACCTCGCAGCTTCCTGATTGATCAGGAAGCCAGGTTGCCTAGCAACAAGTGAAGCCGGCTTCCTAGCCAATCACTGCTGCCGTTGTTGTCTGGCAGGGTGCACATTCATCAGCAGGAAAAACACTTAGGGCGCCCTGAGAACTGAGAATGCTCAATCTAATGCGCTGCTGTCATGACAACTATACCCTGAGTTTTCAGAGATGTGCCCTTGACCGGCAGGCAACTGAGCAAGGGGCTGGAATAGGCTGGATGTTAACCAGTGGCGTAAGCACTCAGTATTCGATGTTACATAAACATTGGATATTTTTATTCATCTAAATAATCTTTTAATCCCGAGGAAGATGTACAAAAACAAAATGATTTTTAGTCTCAAATAAATTCCTTTATTATGTCTGTTTTTTGTTTTTTATATACATTTTTTTTATACATATTCTAGTTGTTGAACTCTCAACACGCATATTAAACTTTAAGGTACCCCTGCTATTTCTGCACAGTGCACAGGTCACTAATATTAACAATAGATGTGTTCTTTATGTGCCCCTGAGTAACGCAAGTGCTGCTTTTCAATGGAGGGGGCGTATACCAATACACTCCTCTCTCCACAATTCCACCTATCAGGAAGGCACTATAGGTGTTAACTCCGCCCAGCTGTCATTTTTAAGTCCAAGCGCTTTCCCGCAATTCTATTCACCCCGGTTGATCATAGCTTGACAAAGAGGCCCCGCCTCGAAACGCGTAGCTAACGACCCAGCATACACTGCCCTCTAGTGCTCTTTGACCCTCCTACAACTCTCATCGGCGTTCGTTCCTGTCTGAACCACCGCTCTGCCTCCCGAGCCAACTGACATAGAGCCGACGGCAAACAGCACCTTGGACACACAGTGCCCTCAGCTGCAACGACTCAGCCTGGCCAGCTGAGTCCTTGCAAGAGACAGCTGTCCTTCCATTGCAGCCCACGTCTTCACAGGCAGTCAACCCACCAGACCACTGGACGCTTCAGGTCTGCATTTACCCAGGGGCCTCACTAGATTTCCTCCCGCAGATGACTTCTCAAATGTGAGTTCCCCTGTATGCTTAGTACAGTAGTAGCGCTCTCAACACATTTTTTACTCATTTGCGTAAGCGAAGATGCACTTGTAAACGCCTTCTGTGTGAAGCACAGATGAAGTGAAAAAACGCCTGCATTGTACGTAAAAACCACATCACACAGACATTAAAGTTTGTTAGGCTGGAATTGGGCCTTGAGTGCAGTTGCTGCCACAGTTCATCAGGAAGTGCTATATGTACTTTGTTGAGCATTATGAAATTTTAGTTTGATATAGATTAATACAAGAAAGACCCTCAAATGCATATAAAATTGGTTGGTTTGCTGTTTTTTTTTGCTTTTTTTAAAAAAAATTGAATTGTAACTGTAGTTTTAAAATAAAACTATTTTAAAATTGCACTTTTTTAAATGATATATTTGTACTTTATAACTTCCTTCCCTTTACACTTGTCTATGTGCTGGATCAAAAATACCTTCACTAATGTGCAACTTAAATCGGCTCATCACGAAGCTTGTTTTTCTCTTTTAAATGAATGGCTGTGTTGCATTCATGCTGCTGTTGTAACACATTTCCTAGGAACCTGAATTGACCTTTGCAGTCAGTATTAACTGACTGTTGCATGTTACACATGTCCGTACTAGCATGCTGTGTGCTGTCATCAGATCACTGTACAGGTGAGACTAATCCTGCACCACTATAGAACTTTAGTAGAGCTGATTAATCCTTTTAGCACGCATATTGATGTTGATTGTTTGCACTCAGTTGTGATGATTTTGTTGTTGAGGCTGTCTCCTTTTGTATTATATTTTGTCTTTATTATGTAAAGTTGTATGTACTGATATTTTAATAACCAAGAATGTGCTTACTGATATCCAAAAACATGGAGAAATAGAAGGATAAGGTATGCACATACAGTATTAGCATTAATATGTAATATTCTGCTGTTGGCATTTGGGGATAGGATTTTAGAACTGTATAATAAATATCTAACGGAACAGAGAGGACTCCAGCCAAACCTCTAATCAACAACATAACATTAGTGAAATTGACCTGTTGCAATGCCACCTTGTGCTCAGCACAGTATGTTACAACCACAATAAAATGCATTATTCATAGGAAGCCCTAGACATCCTCTCGTACAATGCAGGACCTCTGGTCCTGCATTGTATGTGGCGATGTCCAAGAGGCTGCAACTGCACAAGAGGAGTGGCTTTGCAGGCAATAGAAAGCCTGCAAAGCCACAAGAGGAGTGGCTTTGCAGGCTTTCTATTGCTAGCTTGACTAGCATTAGAGACACTTTCATTTGCCTGACTCGCTGATTTTCACCTTTTTACAGCGATCTTGCACTGCAGCTCCTAAACCTGCCTGTCACTGCCGAAACTCAGGCCATTATTCCAGGCAAAGCTTTGACACTTATTGATGGTGCCTAAGCTTTTCTGTCCCTTCCTACTACCATGCTGATCCGAAGGCTTTGATACTTTGACCTGTAAATATGCACATCAGGAGTTCCAGCTTCCTTGATGCATACTTGTTTTGGATTAGTGACCCATAAAGTACTGAAGCCAGAGACAGCCAGGCTGTTGTGTGTACAAATATGCTTGGATGAAATGCACATTTAATAAATGGATCATGTTTAAACAACTTTATATTAATAGTTCTTACGAAATGTAGATCATAAAAAATGTAAACATTATGACTTCTGCTAATCACAGTTTACCATATAAGTTATTTTCTTACGATTTTCTTATAAAATGTACAATAACTGCACATTTACAAGAATTGAATTAAAGGGAGTATATGGCTGTTGCCAGAATGAGCCGGTATTTGCCTTTCTATGTACAGGCAGTCCCCGGGTTACGAACAAGATACGGACTGTAGGTTTGTTCTTAAGTTGAATTTGTAAGTTGGAACAGGTAAAAAAGTTTAACTCCATCTAAATTTGTTTTTGTTTAGTTTTGGATAGCATAGGGAAGGGTTTACTCCCTGTAAAGTTTGTTTCAGAAGATTTCACCTCAATTTCTTTCCTTGTGACAATTGGATTTTGAAAATATTGGGTTGTCCTGGAAACAAGGATTGGTGATAAAGCTTCAGTGGAGACACCCTTTTCCCATGATAACTGTTACAGGAGTGATTTTTCCCTTCCTAGGGGTAGATTTCCTCTCACTTCCTGTTGTCTCAAGGACAGGAAGTGAGATTAAATCTTTCTAATGAGGATACAGACCGCAGTAAAAACCTCAGTGACCCGGAAGAAGAGGTGGGCACCCTTTGTCTGCACGTCTAACAAGAGCCAACTTCCTGTAATGTACTTACAGTACTACAAACCAGACCCAAAAATGCGGGCACTCATCAGTATGAACGCAGTAGTATTACAACTACCCCTGCTGTACAGTAATAGCCTCCGTTTGTAAGTAAGAGTCGTATGCAAGTCAGATGTATGTAACTCGGGGACTGCCTCTACTAATGGTAATAAATCCAATGTTTATAACTAACTCAGCCCTGCAAATCACATTGAGCCGTACTCTATGGCAACATTCAGGTGTGTATTTTTCCGCGTCCTTTTTTTTTTTTTTTTATCCATGTTTTTGGCTGGACCATGCATATTCTGCCTTATAGTTTGTGGGTGTATGATACTCCTGATAATGGCAAACTATAACATACTTTCTAAAGAACAGCATGGTAATTCTTGGCCAGAATGATGGATCTCTGCAGTTCTTGAAGGGATAATTGTGCACAACTAGTTTGAAAGCTGGTAAATATTTAAGGGTCAGAGGGTTAAATGTCAAAGCCACAGCACTTGGGCTCAACTCCATAAAGTATCAAGAATGACTTGTAATTAAATCCAAGGGATATTTCACCAAAGGGAAATAAATTTGACAGCTTACAACCAATACAGGATTACCACCTCTCAGAGGTTAGGGATCATGCTAGTAATTGTAGGTGGTTTACAGTTGTTAACATAGCAGCATGTGCTTCAGTGATTGGTTATCCATGCACACTAAAATAGTAACTAGCCTCACAATTTTCACTCTAAGCATAAAATTGCATGATTCTGTCAACATAAAATATGTGCAAATATTCATTTTTTTTTCTAAACTAGGTATGCACCAATACCAATTTTTCTGTATCAATATTTTTACCGGTACCAATATTTTTTTCCACTACTCGCAAATACCGATACCGAAAGTCCTATTAAGGAAGCCAGGTGGCATGTAATGACTCGCCGCCTGGCTTCCTGATAGCCAGGAAGCCGACTCCATGCTCCCTTGTCACCAGGTGACAAGAAAGCATGGAGCCGGATTTCTGGGAAATCAGGAGGCCAGGGGGGTTATGACTCACTGCCCGGCTTCCTGATTGGCCAGAAAGCAAGCTCCATGCTTCCTTGCCAATCACCAAGTGACGAGGGAGCATGGAGCCAGCTTCCCGGCCAATCAGGAAACTAGGCAGCGTGTAATTACTCACCACCCGGCTTCTTGATACCGTAACTTCCGGTATCAGGAATAGTATAGGAGCATTTGGGCGAGTACGAATACTCGTCAAATACTCGGTATCGGCACCGATGCATCCCTATTCTAAACGTTTCCCCTTTTTTAAAGGCCCCCCCACCCTCCCCCCCAAAAAAAAACAAAAATCACATAAATACATTTGTCAAGTGGTTTAGATTTGGGCTTTTACAAAGAATTTCAAATTAAAGCTTGTTATAGCTTTGTGGTTAATATACAGCCAAACATAGTTGTATCAAAAGGGATGTCTACAGATGGCACAATGGCCACAGAGCAGCCTATAATCCAGCAATACTAGATAAACTGGGTAGACATCAGTGGATTTGTTCTAGCTTTTAATTTGTATGACCAAACTGGCTAAATCGTGGTCTCTTTGAAATAGAGATAGGGCTTCCATTTAGAAATGATTATAGTAATACAAGTATCTGTTAAAATCAGGTGTATATTCATGTATAGTATACCGTATGTGAAGCTAATACCATAATCAAGAAAGAGGATGTCACTTCCTGACTAGACAGGAACAGTCACAGGATGAAGGATGTCCCTGTGCTATTGTCCCATGTTACCTCCGCACAGCATGCATAACAAATTGGAAGAAAAGAAGCTCCACAGGCCACATATCCACAGCAAAGGATTACTATGTTGATCACTAATGGCAAGTCCAAATATGCACATTTTTACCTTATGTCTCATATCCTTGTCGTAGCTCAAGACTGGTAAATACGAGGGAGATTAAGGGACACTCTAGTGATTTGGAGAGCTAAACTGAATTCCTGCTTAAAATGAGGCTTTTCATGTCTCCCACTTCTCCAGCAATTTACCAATTGACTAACCATACTTTTTATAAAAAAATATTATTTTATTGTCATTTAAGTGTATGACTATTCTTAACTACAATATATGATTTAGTATTTTAATGTTGATAAATTAGTACAACAAAATACTGTACACTATACATGTCATGATGCTAAAACTATATCTAAAACATATTGCTGGCTTAATTTGTATTTTTTCAGTTGTACTTTTTAATATTTGGGGAAAAAAAACCTAATAACTCATTACTTATCAATTGAAATGTGCCAAATTGGTAGAGAAAAAAAAAGTTAAAGTTACTATTTTACAGTATATAGTCATACATTATATAGTTCAATACTAAACAAATTAACAAAACACATGCATATAATTTCATTAATGGTATATATCTAGATTCTTTTACACAGAATGTGTCCATTTTTAAATTTATTCTGTAGTATTTTATTGCTATGTGGACCAATTTTCTTGGTCTCCCATGTCCCCTATCTTCCTCCTTGCCCCTAGGCCTCTAATGTCTTGTGTGTGTTTGGGTCACCCTTTTCTGAGAAGTTGAAGCTGATGTGGAGATCCTGTCCAGACCTGTGGGAAAGTACAGCTATTAATACTGTACGTTTCCCACTGAATCTGAAAGGAACTCCCAACAGGAAGGTTTGAGCAGACTGCAACACATAGTTTCTTACATATAACTTTTAGGTTTCCAAGCCATTAGTTCTCCGTAGAACAATAACTTATCTGTCGCACATTTTGGTGTCACTGCTATGTTCCCATGCATGCTTTCACCACAGAACTGATTTTCACACAAGCCTCACTGCTTTTGACCTTTTATAGAATTAATTCTATACTTATAGAGCAGACATATTTACTGAATGAGAAAACTACGATCAGGATGACATTCACTGTAAAGGAGACTGAAAGTTAAAGCTGCAGTTTGATTAGCTTATATTTTGCTTACCCGGGTTCCCTCTTTCATCCCTGATCAGCATGTTTAATTTTTAAATAAAACCTTTGTTTTTATTGCATTATTTTTTTGACCCACTGAAGTGTGCTTCTCTATGCAATGCAAGCATGGCTGGTGGGGAGGGCCAGCAAGATTCTGTTCCTAGCTTCATGAAAACATCCCAGCACCCTACCTCAGTTCGCCAACCAGCAATTGGCTGGTTCTTGGCAGGAGTTATGCAAATATCAAAATGCCTTGATGGGTAGATGTGAGTCTGGAGGATTGGGGGTATGAAGCTTGGGTGTTCTTTAGCCAAAAGAGCAGACGGGCTCTACCTCCCTTGCTGTAGCTTCTAATGCACAATGTGAAAAGCAGGAAGGCTGGATAACCCTGGCACTTTTGAAATGTCTTAGTTGTACATTCGTTTGAAATTGGAGCTCTCGCTTTTTAAGCGTGTAGATATATTCTTGTTAATAGATTTGTTATATAAATTGGAATAATGTGAACTAGTAGAAATGCACCACTTTACTACATTAACCACTTCCGTTCCGGCATGTTACACCCCCTTCATTACCACACCATTTTCCAGTTTTCACCACTGCGCAAGTTTGGCTCAGAATTCCACCGACACGCAACAATGTAACAAAATCAAATTTATATACTATTTTATGACACATAAAGCTTTCTTTCAGTTGTAATTAATAACCGCTTTTCTTTTGTTTATAAATTGTAGCAAATGTCAGTGCAATATGAAAATCCCTAAAAATAAAAAATTTTAAAGGTGATTTTTTTTTTTTTGCTGCAATTTTTTGCAAATGAAGAAGCATGTCAGTATTGAGGGGGTTAAAACATGGAGCTTGTATGAGTGCACAAGATGGCATAAATGTACAGGTCATGGAGGAGGGGGTTAATGTACAGGTTGCATACAGTGGGAGAATGGAGATTGGGGTTTATGTATGTGCATAAGCGTGAAAGGGGTACTATACCGGCCAGAGCATACATAGAATGCATATAACATAAGCAGGAGAGGAGGGGCTTAAAGGGTTCAAATGATTTAAAACTTTTTCTTTTATGTGCTGCTACTGCAGCTTGTTTTCACTAGTAAGTAATGAATGCCTTATCCAGTCATTACTCACTTTACTCTTCCCTGCCTCTGATGTAAGAGGAAGGGGAGGTTGTTGCAATGTAAACATTGCCATGTAATCGCTGTGATAAGCAATCACCAGATGTTTATGATAGCTGCAACTATCTAACTAACTAACAGTACAAATTTGTACCATTCAGTTTACTGCACACCCCCAAAATTAGATGGCACAATGTCTAATGCTAGCCATACACCGCTTGAGTCCTGACATTTGAGCCGTGAATGGCCCTGTTGGCACCACCTAGCTTGACATTCTTAGATTATAAAGTTGTTGGCTGAACAGTGACTGCATCAATCACATGCTGCCACTGATCGAGTATTCAAGCAATCACTGGTGTTGGCAGGTTGAGGTTCCACCATTCACTGTTTAATGTGGTTGGGGGAATCAAGTGATTTATTGTTAATGCTTGCTCAAAATGACCTCCTGATCTCTGTAGAGATTAATGACAGTTGCAAATATTGGCTATGGCTGGCTTGTGGTGTAAAGCACATACCAGAGATATAGAGCCTAACACAATGAAAACAGATAAAAACTTTCATACTCCAAATAGCCAATTGTAAATTAAGGTGTCAGCCATGTTTAACATTTATAACACATATTATGCCTGAGAGCTGACACCACAAGATGCCTGTTATTTCCTTTACTGCAGAAGAACCTCTTCTGTGTGTCCCTATAAAACTTGTTTCACTTTTATTGTCTGCCTGGTGTAGCTCACCTGTTTGTCCTCTGTCCAGTGAGAGTGCCTGTATTGACTACGGAGGTATGCTCGTTGTGCAGTAGGATGACAGTTATTGGGGTTTGGTCTTGACGTTGACTAAATTGGGAAACTTATAAAACTAGTTTCAATTAAAGTATTTTCTGGCTAGTAAAGGTAATGGCAGGCAGTTTGTGGTGTAAAGGCAAAATGCTTGTTTAAATTTAGTAAAAAAATAGTTGCCAGGGGGGCATTTTTCAGCACAAAAAATGGGCTGAAAAACTCGGCTTATACTCGAGTGTATATATGGTATTCGTGTATCACTCAGCTGTAGATCCTCCAATCATCTCTGAATTGGTGCTGACACTGTCCTTCCTTTTGGAGGGAGGCTACTTTTGTTCCATGGTCCCTGTGTGTGTTGTAAAGGAGCCACCACTCCGTACTTGCTCTCATTTATCATGGACTACAATCTCAATACAAATTAGTAAACTAAAGGTGAGATTACAGTCCATCACAGGAGCGAACTTGGAGCCATGTCTACTTTACAACACTCACAGGGACCATGGGGAACAAAAGTAGCCACCCTCCAGAAGGAAGGACTGTGTCATCACCAATTCAGAGATGATTTGAGGATCTCAAGCTGAGTAATACAAAATAAGATACATTTTTGTTAGTTGAATCCATTTTTAAGTTTTAAAGTAGTATTAGTCACTTTTGTTTTTACATATATCTTCTGTTGGCAAGCAGTAGATGTATGCAAAAACATTTTTTTTTAAAGTTACCAGATAGCTCATTACTTCCGTCACTGCCACTAACCCCCATCTGAAGATCTGCAGGATGATGGGGCAGGCGCATTTGCAGTGGAGATCTTCGGCGGGGAGACGAGTAAAGGTGAATACAGGCAGCCATAAGCGTGCACGTCGGACAGACATTGTGAGACACAGAAGACAAGCAGTCCGCACTGGATCAGAGACTGGCATCAGCGCTGGAGGGACTCCTGAAAACCACTGGAAAGATGATCAGATCAAGAGGCCTCAATTAAGATGGGTTCTTAAAGCAGCGTTTTGGGAGGGGGAATTGTGACTTTAATGTCACCTTAACCCCTGAGTTTAGTGTCACTTTAACATTTATGATAGTTTTTATTTGTCATACATTGTGTGGCATTTTGGCAATGTATACAGTATGTGAACTTTACTAAAGAGTGAACCCTAAACAAGATGTGCAGTAATTGTGTTGTCCTCTCATTAGCATTAGCCCAGTACTGTGTTCACAGTACAAGCTATACTCATTATTCTTTTTAGAAAATAGCACAAACGTGTGTGATGTACAGAGTGCTTTAATGGTCAGCTTTTCTAGCAAATGGCCATAAAAGTGTATCTCTGGGAAAATATATCCCCTTCTCAGCAGTACTGTAACCTTTAGAAAGTACTCCAGATTGAAGGGGCATCCAGGAAGGTTTCAGATGCTGTTGCTGTCATACCTCCTGGGATTCTTCCCGCTGTTAGTAAAATATTTTTCCAAGCGCTAATATATCTGTATTACTGTACTGCAGCTCCTTCCACTGATCTTGGCCAGATGAGTTATATGTAATTTTGATGTTTTCTGTGTGGTTTCTTAGGATGTTTTGATCTAGCTACATTGTGGCCATTAGCTGTGGCTCCTGGCTGAGAACACAGAACTGACAGCACGGGGTGGCACTGTCTGCCACCAGGACAACAAAGATCATATACCTTGTATTTATTTTGAATTGTGGCCAATTCTGTGTCTCAGAACTTTTATTAATGACCACATAAAGAGTATGTTTTACTGAAAAATGTGTTTATGCTAGAAAATTAATGCAAGTTCAGAGGAAGGAGTCTAGCAGATGAAGTAAAAAAAAAAAAAAAAAGAATCTGGACTTCCTGTATTCAGAATTTTAACCTTTCCCAAAACTTTCCCCATTGTAAAGTTGAAACATGCTCTTATCAGCTCGTAACATATACCAGCAGCTGGATATCATTAGAGCTTTCTGTCTAAACCATTCCTCTTCATTAGGTTGTTCATGACAGCTTTTACTTCACACAAAAAAATGTTACTTTGTGTTCAGATTTATCTAAGTCGTGTCCCACACAGCCTAAGAAAGCTAGGCCATGACACACATTAACATCTGTAGAAATCCTAAAATCAGAACTTTATCCAGAGCCTGGCAAGAACATGTCTTTAACCCCAAAAATGATACATTTCTTTTAAATTGTTCTGCGCTTTGAGAATGAAATCAGTGACTCATCTTTCACTATTACCATAGTCTAAATCTCCCATAAATTGAAAAAAGGCAATTTTATCTAGAAAATGTACTAGACAGCTGGTCTGTGGTTGAGGACGTGCAGCGATATGACACTTTGTGTATTGCTAGAGTCCAGAGCAGCGGAGTAACCTGGCCAGGGCATGCCAGGGTGTAGCAGCGCTGAATAGCAGGAGCCAGGCCACAGCATAAATAAACTGCACCAAGCGCAACACTGATTATAGGGACTTGGATAGGAATGCACATGGAAACAGTGCCTTGCGTTCAGTCCAAGACTCAATTTTAACTGAGGCTTGTGAATGTTAGTATTATTTTTTTGCTCATTATTGTGGGCTTGTAGAAGTATGTGTATGAATAGCATTCATTTCTGCTAAATTGTGCTATGTATGTTTTTCTCTGTTCATGTATGTGATATTCTGTACGCTAAGGGGCATATTTAAGTAGTGAACGTGACTTTCACCAAACTTTCAATGCTGAATTGACCACACAAAAATGTTTGTACCTGGAAAATCCACCTGTAGTGAATGTTTGACTGTCAGATCACTGCTTTATAAATGTGTGCCTCAATATGTTCTAGTAATCGACATAACCCATTTTTCTTTAGTGGTTACATAATTAGTATGTTGTGCTTTTGTGTTAAATTGTAATGCTTTTTTCTACTGGCATACATGCAGAACTGAGCACTTTAAACATAATGGTCCTCTAATAAAACACCTAACTTTAAGGGCCCGTTCACATTGCCTGTCTGCTGACGCACTGCATTATAGCCGACAGGCTAGTGCTTTGTGACCGCTCCAGTAGTATACGTTGTATTGCACACTGCCAGAGCTGGGGGGTTTTGTGTGTGTTATATATGTATATAATATGTGTGTATGTATGTATGTATGTGTATATATATATATATATATA
>NW_017306526.1:922863-923687 GCF_000935625.1 Nanorana parkeri | reverse complement strand
ATCAGTACTTCGTTGGGCCACCTTTTGCCTTCAATAATGCGGCGATTCTTCTTGGCATTGACTCCACGAGATGTTGACAGGTGATGCGAGGAATCTGACACCATGCCTGATGAATAGCACTGTCCAGTTCTGTGAGATTTGATGGTTGTGGAACCAGCTGCCTGATGGCTCTTTCAACTTCGTCCCACAAATGCTCAATTGGATTGAGATCTGGTGATTGTGGGGGCCACCTAAGCAAGGTAAAGTCTCCCTCATGTTCTTGAAACCACTCCTGCACAATACGAGCACCGTGGCATGGCGCATTGTCTTGTTGGAAGAAGCCATCTCCAGTGGGGTACGCTATCAACATGGTAGGATGAACTTGATCAGCAACGATACTTTGGTATGTTGTGCTATTCAGACGTTGTTCCACACGAATTAAAGGGCCCAAATCATGCCAGGAAAACATGCCCCAAACCTTAACACTGCCCCCACAAGCTTGAAGGGTTGTACTCGTACATGTGAGGTGCATGCTTTCATGCTGTTTCCGCCAAATTCTCACTCTGCCATCTACATGATGCAACTGGAAACGTGATTCATCGGACCACTTGAACTTTTTCCAATGCTCGACTGTCCAATCCTTGTGTTCCTGTGCGAATTGGAGACGTTTTATCTTGTTAACTGCAGATACCATAGGTGTTCGAACAGGCCTTCGGCTTCCATATCCCATACGATCCAGTGTACGGCGAACAGTGCGTTCAGAGATTATTTGAGAGGATCCCTGATTAAGATCTGCAGTAATTTGATGCACTGTTGCCCTTCTGTTGTCTTGTACCAGTCTTGCC
>NW_017306526.1:900605-922080 GCF_000935625.1 Nanorana parkeri | reverse complement strand
CCTTCTGTTGTCTTGTACCAGACTTGCCACTCTCCGTTCTGCCCTAACATTGACTAGTCACTGACGGCCACAATTCGCACGTTCAGACCCAGATTTTCGGCTCACAGTCCAGTCTTTAAACCCTTTAACAACAGCTGCTCTTGAACATTTAACGAATTCTGCTGTTTTGCTGATACTCCCTCCATGGCTCCGAGCACCAACAATCATCCCACGTTGAAAGGCTATTAAATCACGTTGTTTACCCATATCTTCAGAAGAAAATCACCTACTGTCGTGGTAAACAACTTGCTTCCCTATTTATAATGGTCTGGCCCTCTAGCTTATGACCGTGTAGTGTAATGCGCTTTCTTGCGGCAACGTGTGGTGGCATACAGTCGGCTGCAATAAAATGCAGCATGTTTGCATTTGACCACAGCACACTGCCCACTGGATTGTAGTGTGCATCGGACACATAAAACAATTGTTTTCTATCGTCCTTGCAGTAACCTGCATTGATCTGGTGTGGTACATCCAGATCACTACTAAATGTGTGAATGGACCCGGATAGGTTTTGAGGTACACTTTATATTTTCTAAGATTATGATTTTTAATATACAGCTGTCAATAATGCAAGCAGTGTAGGCATATTGAAGTGATTATTGCCTCCCATATACCCACCTATCCAACTATGAACTTAAAATTAATAAGAGTGTGCAATAATTTGCATACATAGAACGCTATAAAGATGCTGACTGTATCTTGGTAATAAGCACAGTGGTATTAATAAAATTCTTTTTATTGATATATGAATGTTTATCTAGTGGATCCATTTCTATTTAGATAGTAGATTGTAGATATAACAGATTTAGTTAGCCACCTCTTTGTGCAGGATACATGCTAGAGCATTTACTGTGGTGTGGATCGATGTTGTAAAATAGTATATTGTAAATTGTAGGATTTGTGTATTATGCACACCATTATGAGGATGTACATGCATTCATTTAACACTTTTGTCTGTATGCCTTATCAGCTTGAGCAACAGTTTTGTTGCTAGTGTGTACAACCATGCAGGTGATCTGTGTAACGAGCTACGTATGCATATGACTTTTTATGCATGTTTACTTTTTTTAAGCTGGCTTAAACCTGGTAGGCAAAAATTACAGAAAAGTATGACCTGCATGTTTTTAAAATAAATTTGCATAACCACTTATTGAATGAATACTTCTTTTTTTTATTATTGAATGCATGTCTTTTTCCCGCAAGCATAGATTTAAAAGAAGAATGCTATCGCCTGCTTATTTAGCAATCTATATGTAAATGAGCCCTAAATTTGCTGTAACGTTCTCATAGAATAACAACGTTCTATTGTGCATTTTTTTTAGAGTTACCGTAGTCATATGAAGAAAAATCCCTCGAAATGCTTGCTTAACATTGGAATTTCCTCAGAGCTCCATCTGCATCTAAGGTGTCAAGGACTTCCTTAAAAAAATAAATAAGTGATGTAGGGATCACACATAAGCATAGAATTCATTGTGGCAGCTTGTAAGGGTGTTGTTTAGGGTCTCTTGTAACTGCAGCTTCTTGGACAGTAAAACTGTGAATCACTGTGTCTGGGAGTAAAACTGCAGATCTTGTGTTTCATCCTTCTGACACCTCCTTGATGAGATTTCCATACCGAAGGGAAGACATTGAATGCTACTAAAATGTTCTGGTTCCTCCCCCTCATTCAGAGTTCGCTCTGATGCAGCCTTGACCATGAATTTTAGTATGAGATTACATAGGGCCCCTTGCCTAGTGATTAATGTATCTGAGGGCTCATACCCTCCTAGATCTTCTTCCAGCACTCGCTTCCTTATCATGGCATATCATTTCATATGTTCAGCTGTGGGATGATCTAGGAAGAGGCCCACTGGCGCCATCAATTTTGTGTCCTTTGTGTAAGTATCCAGGGACTGGTGCACAGGAACTGCCAGCAGCTTCGCTGGCTGCAGCTATGTCATCGAGAGCAGTTGAAGACTTCCTTCCTAGTGAGGCCTTAGCACTCCATAAATGTGTAATTGTGATGCCAGCAACTCAGATAGGAGCAGAATGTGTTATTTATTTTGTTAACCATGACTTTGCTATTCAGCATGCAACTTATTTTTTTCTTTTGTAAGATGAGTGCTGGTTTATTTATTTTATTGTTAAATAAGCTAATCATTGTATTGGGTACTTTGAACTTGTTTAAACCATTGTTTCCTCTGAAAATGAGACAACATCATGATAAAGCACAACACAATAGTTAGAAAGTGTAACTAAATTACAAACCTTGTGTAAACTGTAATATATG
Organism: Nanorana parkeri; assembly: GCF_000935625.1. Lineage (NCBI taxonomy): Eukaryota > Metazoa > Chordata > Amphibia > Anura > Dicroglossidae > Nanorana > Nanorana parkeri. The sequence goes on along the minus strand of NW_017306526.1, from coordinate 919,772 downwards.
TCATCTAAGAACAGCAGTATGTGTGCCAGGAAAAGGTGATGTTTCATCTGCACACACACACTTTGCAGACAGTGTTTGCCAATTTGCCTTTCTTAAACAGCCTTTTTCTTTTTTTTTTTACTTGGAATTTTGTTTTTTGTTTATGTTCAATTTATGTTCAATTTTAATCAGTGTACAGCTCAAGTTTACAAAACGTAAACCTATCTCCAAGTAGCACCAGCCTCTAAATACTCTTGAGATATTTATCTGTTTTCAGTGGCCAGAGATTTGTAAACCTGTTCAGTCAGTCTTCTGATTCATTCTTCCTGCCGTGCTGCAAAGTCAAGCCGAAGGCAACGGAGTTTCCTGGTTTAGCTTTTCACTGTAGCCAGTTCTCCTTTAGACTGGATGAATCCGCATCATCGCTTATCTGCAATGTGTAGAGAGGGACTGAACAGAAAATATGAAAACACAAAGTTGCAGCAACTGTGTCTTTATTTTGCAAAATGGTTGCAAAGTTCAATGCATTCAAGAACAGCAGCAATAGTTTTAGGACATAAACATCAACCCTTTCTTAAGCCATAATGCTTACATGTTACAATGCTTTTATATATACTCATCAGAAGCTATGGTTGTACTGGGATGATCACATGCATGGACAAGCTGACAAGTAGGATCCACTCCATTTTTATTTCAATGAGTTGGTTTTAGAAATACATGTGCTGCTTTTTCCTGTGGCCTTGCAGTGCTGCCTTGCTCTGGCTGAATCTTGACGAAGGGAGATTGTGAACTTTCCCAGTCAGGACAAATGTTTTTTTTAAATTATACTTTCATAATTCTGACATAAAAAATCCCCAAACTAAAGGGGAGAAAAAAATAGTGGTTACAGGAGAGGGCATAGCAGAGGGCTGCAGAAGCATATTAAGGGGGTGGGATGGGGTGTAGGAATGAGAGAAACTAAAACGTATTTCAGAGAGGAATGACGAGATGCATGGAAGACCTTTGATACCCAGTGTCTGGACAGTGAAGTGGTAAACTGTGCTAAAGGTTTAGAAGAGATTCAAAAGAATCAAATGGAGTAGCTGCCTTTTTCATTTGAAAGTCTGGTTAATGGCAACTGTATTAGTGTTTTTCTGTTGAGTCCCTGGGGTACTATCCAGATTGAAAGCAATAAAACTGGCACTTGCTGGAGTGGGGGTTTGCCAGTCCATAGTACTTTAAGGAAGTTTTTGAGAAAGGGTTTAGGTTGACTTACTGGAGTCTACTAAACTCATAGAGAACATCATGCAACCTTTTAACTTTTTAGTGTGTTTGGTATGCTCCATAATTGCAGGTTGACATGGCATAGATGGGTAGTAGTTAGTGGGGTTTCTAAGTCCATGGCTTTGGTGACTGATGTCATGAGTGGCTGCAATCAGTGAAAGGATATATTGAGAACAGAGGCGGAAAGCGTGAGAGAGAGTAGACTTCTAAATAGAGGTATTTTCCATGCGGTAGAATGCAGAAGAAAATGAGTACTATAAGTAGTTTATGTTCAGAAACTGGGAAAGGAGATTTGAAAAAACTTTATACAGTTAAGAGATGAGGGAAGATGAAGTCAAGGGCCCCTGTATATGATTGGGAGTAGGGGACATGTCAAAAAAAGGTTAGCAAGAAAAGCTTAATAGGTCTGAGGGTTCAGTGGAGGGAATTTATTTCTTGTAGCTTAGTTGGGGTGCTGATAAACTTGTCAGTATGTTATCATTGTTGTTCTTTCCTCCTGTGTATGTTTGTTCTAATTTTCTGTTCACATAGTTTTTTTCATGTGATGCATTATAGACATGGTCAGTGCTTTCTCCAGTAGTGTACAAGCATGTTGAATGGAATCTAGTGAATAAACTACTTTGAGCGGCTAGAATTTTCAGATAAGAGTTCAAACATACAGTATGTTTATTGCATTTTGTTAATCTTCAGTTCACATATTACAAACTTTGGTTGTATGTTGCTGGAGACAGTTTAGCACACCACAAACTGATCACATTTATCAGTGACCTGGCTACTTTTGGATTTACTTTTCTTGCTAGTTAAGCCTAGAGGACTGAGAATACCTGTTTCTTCACCTTACAAGACAGAGTTATCTGCCTTAGGGGAATTACACCTAGGGTAGGGATTCAATTTAAATGTACAATGATGCAGAAAGATAATCTCCATTGAGACAAATATAGGGTCAAAGCTCAGGAACCTTATATCTCATAGTAGTACAACACGTGTATTATTTTATTGTGATGGTTTGAGTTCAGTAATTCAATTGATTTTAACCTTTTAAAGATTGAGTTTTTTATTACGTTTTATCATGCACATTCAGTGTACAAACAGTGTACAAACAAGTACATTTGGTGTGTTACATTGCGCATAAGAAAACAAAATTACGGTAAAACATATCAAAGAGGGTTTGAAACAGTGGGGAATTAGTAAGTATAGGATGGGCAAGTCGATCACCGTTTTTAGAGGCTTATTTGCACTATTTTGAACCAGCACAGTTAGAATGTTAGTAGTGAAATCTAATTATTTACCTGTTTATGATCCTGACATCCTAATGCTGGCTCTCCCCCTCACAGTTTTGGCTTTTTGTGCAGGGGATTACTGATGTATGATATCATGGTAAATTCTGGTACCTGCACTAGCTGCATTAAAAAAAAATAGTTATTTTTTCATAACCACAGTAATTGGGTTTTTTAATTTCCTAAGTTACCCATAAACATGTCATTAAAAGACCTGATCAAATTTGTGTATGTATATATTACATACAGTAATTATGCCCTATACAGATACCCCTGATGAACAGATGTGATTTGTTAAATATCCCTCCCAGGTGACTGGTCATTCCCCTACAGTTGGTAATCGCAGTGGTGTCCGCACATATTGTGGGCAACCTAGGGAGACCCAGTTGTTTTCTGATCTTACTGTTTTTGGGTTGACAAGCTGATATTTTGAGGCTGTGGGTAACATCTTAGTGTCTGAAAATCCCCTGACAGAGATTATTGTACAGTGCTGTTACCCTGGGGAACCAGTATACAGTTAATAATAAAATGTCTCTAGTCATTGCCTAGACACAACATAAGCATTCAATGTGATTGTGAAGGTTCCTCTGGCTAGTTTCAAAATCTAGTATTTGGATTTTGGTTTATTAGTAGGATCCAGTTAGTTTATTTTGCACCAGTAGCCAGACCCACTCACCATGGGCACCTGACAGGTATGCCCACATTCTAACTTGTGCAGCACTGGAGTGGTGGAAGCTGTCTATGAGAAGATGACATGCAATAAAAAGTGACTATAACATGTAGAGCTGCAGCTAACGATTATTTTCAAAATCGATTAGTTAGCCGATTATTAAGTTCGATTAATCGGATAAACTATTAGAGCTGCAGCTAACGCTTATTTTCAAAATCAATTAGTTAGCTGATTATTACATTCGATTATTCGGATAAACTATGAAATAAAGTTTAAAAAATGGCTCCAGTGATAGGACTACTAGTTTGTATTGAGGCTGTAGTCCATCACAGGAGCAAGCTTGGACCGGTGGACGTAAAAAAGAAAAAAAGATAGTGTGGTGTGCAATATAGTAAAATGGAAAGTGTAAAATTATACAGCAATGAATGGGCAGGAAATGTGAGGCGGGGAGGAGGTGTGGCGTGTGGAGCGTGGATGCGAGCGGGTCTGGAAAGGGCGAGCGTGAGGTGGGGAGGAGGTGCGGCGCACAGGGTGTGGAGCTGTGAACAGGGCCAACTGATCGGAAGCCGATTAATCGATTATTGAAAAAGTTGACAACTTTTTCAATAATCGATTATAATCGATTATGTCGATTAGTTGTTGCAGCCCTAATAACATGTGAAAAACTATTCTAATAGGCAATTTGAAAAGAAATTACCAGAATTCTTAAAGCTAAAATATGAGATGGTATGTCTCCTAATTTAAGCAATGGCATAATGTCTCCTAAGCATTAGTTTCTTTCATAGCCTGTAGTATCCCAAATAAGTGCATGGAGGAAATGGGTACATTGTTGCTATGTACTAGGGTGAAGATGTTTATGGCTTATTTGTATTGCAGGTTATTGTAAATGTTTTGTGTGTATTCCATTCTGTAAATGTAAGGGTCAGTAACCACATGCAGTTCCCTAAGGGTCCCTCAGCATATGCATTATTTTTTAAATGCTGAGCAGGATATTTGAAAAATTTATAAAAATATATAAAATGGCAAGAAAAACCGCTTTCTTGACAGTGATGAAAAAGCACTATAAGAAAACATCATGTATTCTACAAACAAACCAGGCTTTAATGTGCTGACAGCAAGTTTAAAATGCTGCGTGTTGGGATTGCATCCTCTGAGGAAATTAAGAGCTCCTTGGACAAAACACTGACTGTTGTGGGATCCCGCCAATGGCCTTTTGTCAATATTAGGGCTGCAACAACTAATCGATTGAGAATAGTTGGCAACTATTCTCATCGGTTAGTTGAGAGAGAGAGATTTTTTTTCTAATGCTACCAATCGATTAATAAAAAAATTAATCGGCCAGCTAATCGATTATGAAAATAATCCTTAGCTGCAGCCCTAGGCAATATACAACATTATTACCCTCAAAGTGGAGATGCTGTAGTCAGTGCTGCCCTTCCCTAATAAAGTATGGGCCTAATAGAAGCAACTATCCTCTAGATCCTTGGTTCTCAACTGGTGGGTCGTGAACCCATGTCCAGTGGGTCGCCACATGCCTTCCTTTTTTCAAGGCGAGAGGATCCTCAGCCCCCTCCTAGAGAAGTACTGTCAGTTCTCGCATCGAGCAGCCATTCAAAAACATGATGCCCGGTGCCGATTGTCAACGTGGGGTCGGGTGGGGTGGGGCTATGTCCACGAGAGAGCGCCATCCATACCTGCATTGCTTACAGCTCATCATATTCTGGCTCCTAGCACCTCTACGGGCACCCGAGGGAGCTTTACAAGCAATACACATGTGGATGGAGCTCCATCACAGCACAGCAGCCCACACTGGACCCCAGGTTGAGGATCCACTCCAGTTTCCTTAATGGCAACCCATACGCACCTCCCACCCACAGTTTGATCACCTGCATCGGAAACCGCAACATGGAACAATGCAGTGCAACTTGGGTCGCGACTTAATGACCGAGGACAAATGTGGGTCCCGAGTTTACACAGGTTGAGAACCACTGCTCTAGATCCTTGGTGCCCAACATCCTGGCTCTTTGTGTGGTCTGCAAAGTCCTGGGATGGGTGTGGCACCTGTTGGGCACCATGCAGAGTGGTAGCAGACTGTCCAGTGCTCGGATGCTCTATACATTCTCACACCCGGCACTAAAAGGAAGCAGACACCAGACAGACTGTATAAGTATAGTCCCAAGCAGACTATTTCTGCTAAAGAATCTTTGTATTACGTGGCGTACAACTGAAGCTGTGTTCCAAAACCACATAGTGTTAGCTGCTTGACATGTGAACATACATCTATGAACTAAAAGAGCTGTTTAAAAAATATATTGTACCTGGGACTTTTTATGGTGGCTAATGTTGGAGCATCTTGTGATATTGCCTATAAAATGACCTTTAAAAATATGAAAAGTTTTATTAAACTAAAGCCAGTATGAGAAAAGGGTTGTTATTGTGGTCATTGGCACCAATGTTCATCCATAAAATTACGGCTACTAAGACATGAGGGTTTTTGCAGCCACTGACCTCAATGATGAGGGTTACTCTTTTGGTCACTGACACCAGTGCTTGGGGTTATTATTGCAGCCACTGATGCCAATGCTGGGAGTTACTCTTACTGCCACTGACCCCAATTATGGGGCTTATTTTGCTCCCACTTTCTGTTCAGTATGTATTGTGGTAAAAAAATACAACAGGAATGCAATTTCCAGGTATTGAGGTGCATTGCAGTCCATTCGTTTTGAACTAGCTTCCTAACTTGATGCAATGCACTTTAGCACATGAAAACAAGCTACTATTGTGGGACCCTCAAAGTTTTGGGCGCTGCACATGAAGCCCTTTAGAAATATCAAGTGGACCATCACTACTCGGAAGTGTGGATAGTGATTACCAGTGTCCCAGTTGAGTAGGGGGGATGTGAGTGGAAGGGGACACTGCTGTGCACGTCTTGTGTACCCTTTGTTGCATATTTGTGGCAATTTCATTTGTGTCCTGAACATTTTACACATCTATACATAGACATGCTTCTAGATGTATTTATAATCCAGTTTGATTATACTGCTGTTTTTCACCTGAAAACAGTTTACCAATGTTCAGCAATACATATAGGTACTCTTTTTTAAGTGTTATTATCTCATTTAATAATGCTCATGCTTACTATGAAAGCTCATATTTATAGCCATTTATATGATGGGGGTCTGACGGCACTGATAGTTGTTGCACAGGTGGTGGGTGTTTTGGTTACCTGGTCCCATGATTTGCATTTACTGCACATTGCTTCTCTTAATAAACTGTGATTTACAGGCAACTCGTAGTATACTAGTTATTTGCGTTTTCTTTTCTTCTGATCTGTGTTGGATATGTCGGAACAGTTATAGCTAGTTGAGTTATACAAAGAGTATACAATATAATATGGCTCATAATACCATATTGTTGACATGGCTTGATGGTGATTGGATATACATCTGTGAGATGGACATTTCACCAGTGTATGGGGAGGAACAACATTTGCTGGTAGATTAAGCATCATTTTAGGATGAAGGCCCAGTCAACTGACATTGGACATTGCCTGCTAAGTCGCATTTTTTTTTTTTCCTTCACGGAGAAATATGGCTAAATCTATCTTGGCTGAATATTTTTAAAAAACATGGGGCTCCGTTTCTTGCCCTAAGAAATGACCACCATTACTATGTGTGGTCAGTTCCACGGACTACTGGGTTCGAGTTTTACTGGTATACATGATTCCATTCTTAACTGATTCATGCCCCATATTCAGGCGCTGGCAGCGCTGCTTGTCCTCTGAGGCAGCTGATATTACCATTATTTTCATAGCAAAGTGATTATCAGCACTGAGGCATTTCTTTATATTTCCTTCTATTTTCCCACAGTAACTTTCTTGAGGGCCGCCTTATATCCTGTAGTTAGCATACTGTTGCGTTTGTCATTTTATAAAATTTAAGTACAGTAAATTCACAGTAAATATGTGCCTTTCTCCTGGACAAGGATAATGAGACATCAAAATGACCCCTTGAACAGGAAACCAGATAAAATGATTCTTGGTAAAGTGATAACACCTTATGGTATAATAGTGTATACAGATGGGGACAAGTAGAGTCTACAAAAAATAAAAATATATATATATAATCTATATTTAGCGCTGAACAGCCGCGGTAGCATTTTTGGGTTCTCCCAGCTGTCTGAAGACTTGTCGAGTTTTCCTTTAAAGGTACATGGCATGCATCTACACATCGTACATGCTCACTGGTAGCTGTTGGGGAACTCGACGAGTATTGTTAAAATGCTATGCGCACCGTGGATGTACGGAGCTCCTAACGCCATCTCAGTCACCGGAAGTGATGTAATTGTAGATTTTGACGAGTTGCCCATTTCAATAGAACACCGGAGGCCATCTATGTGATGGACACCAGTATAGGGACGTTTATCCAGCAGGATAAGGTATGCCGCCAGGGCCCTCTTCTCTTGTTCAGCTGTCAGGCACTCTGTCAATGACAGAGTGCCTGACATTTCAGAGGGGTGGCACCAAAATGACTGTCATTTTGGTGTCGCTCCCTCTGATGGTGTCACCCGCTGGGGCCGCACCCCCGTTGCGATGCCACTGCATAGTATAAACATATACCTTAGCATGGTAAAGTAACACACAAATAAAATAGAGCTGCTAAAAGTTGTAGACTCCTAGAGATAACTACATATACCTGCAACAGCTCTCATTTATGTCTGGTATGGCCAAATACCAGTCATTCTGAACGGGTGACCTGATAGTTTTTTGTCAGTGATGCAAAGAACTTAGTCAAAATGTTTTTAAGCTATTTCATATGCTGATTAAATCATTTACAATGGATGCTGCTTTTTGATGTTTAAAGGTTTTAGTTTCCTGCAGAAGCAGCTGGTCCCCTGAGCACTGACCCAGATATCCTGTTTTAGGGTGGCTCCTTTCCCTTGCAGGGCCCTAAGGAGCCATCCTGGTGTGTGCTAGTAAGCTGCGTGCTTTGACAAACACACAGGCATGGCAGGGCAAGCCAGTACCCTACTCCCCACTCTTCCTTCCGCCTGGACAGTAAAAGACAGGAAATTCAGGGAAGCTGAGCTGCGAGAGTTGAAACCTGCTGTTTCTAAATGGAAATACAATGGCTGTACGCGATATGGCAAACATTTTTAAATAATTTGCTAAGAATTGTATATTCTGAATATTGTTTTGTTTTTTTTTAAGTTTGAAAATGTAATACTACTATAAGCCAGAAAGTAATTTTCAGAAGAGATCAGCAATGGCAACCTCAGTGTTTTTGTTATGGTAGGATTTCTGTGATTGTCTAGAGCGTGTCAAGAAATGGCTGACTGCAGTTCAGACATGGACGGAGTGGCAGTTCTGTCCAGACCGTAATCGTCGACCTGCACTTGACTATGGCTGGCTGACAGTAAATACACCGGCCTCCGGGGCCAGTGCATCCACTTCCAGCCATAACCTAGTGCAGGCCCCCCCCTTGCTTCAGTCATTGGTTGCTGTGACCGCTAGTGTCCTAGCAACCAATGATGTCAGACAGGACCAGCTGCTTCAACTACTAGTTGTAGCTATAGCACTAGTCCGCTATTGTGCGCTTCCCCAACCCTCCCACCATGGTTTTCAGGTCCCTCACTCCTCTGGGGGGCCGGAACTACAGCAAAGGGTGTCAGGATGGAGATGGGAGCAGACAGGGGAACGTCCATTGCCTGAACGTCTCTGTGTTGAATGAAGAAGAAAGTGCTCTCAGTACTTCCTGCTTGACAGGCTGAAGTGCCAGATAATCTTGTGCTTGATGGTTTGTGTTGGAGGGCAGGGAAAATAGGAGTCTAATAGACCCCGATGGTCTACATAAAGAGAACCTGTCACCTCCAAATGCTGTCACATAAGGGCATAATAGCTCCTTTGTGCAAAAGTTAAGTGAAAAAAAGTAAAAAATAAAAAGGCAATGAAGTTAAACAAATGTATAACTAATCCTGCTGCCCCCATTATCTGATTTGAATGAACATGTGCACATAAAGGCATGCACGTATACGTAAACCGAGAGGGGTGGTAGTTTTAACAAAAAAATTAATGTGTGATGCATCGGGATCAGCAGCACTGTGCCTAGGAACACGCACAAACGGCTGTGCATTGTATTGCAGCTGCTGGTTTGAATGCAGCATGAATGGCAGATCATGGTTCAAACACGGACTGAGTGACAGTTCTGTCCGGACACAGCTCGGACCTCTGCTCGAAGAAAATTTACTCACCAGTACTCCTTAAATTTGGATTAATTACCCCTGATACTAGACCTTCCAGAGAAAATCATATGCAAAGATGAGGACGACATACAAACTCCATGCAGCTCATATCTTTGCAAAAATTGAGTCCAAGACCCCTGTGCTGCAAGTACACAGTGCAACCTACAAACCCGTCAGTGCTAATGCTGAACTGTTAATATGAATGTGCATATCTCTAAACAATGTAGGTTTTCTACCTGCAAGGAATAACAGTTAATAGTCATTTTCAGCTTTCAGTGTTTAAATAGTCCCAGATTATTGTAGCTGGAACAAGTTGAACAATCGGCAGAAAAATATTACCACACAGTAGAATAGCAGAATTTGGCAGGAATAAATGTGGTGTGAGTCTTGTACTGCTGTAGCTTTTCTCTTCCTGTCTGTGTCTCTCTGTGACTAACTGGACATGGAATAGTGGAATATATCGCACTAAATCCTGTCTAGTCATATAATATCCTATTACCAACCACAAAAAAAAAGGTCAAGGGCTTCGCATGTTAAATACTTCAGAGTATGTGCTTTTTCTTTTGTTGAAAGAAATGCTTGAAACCTTTTAATTTAGCTAGTAATTCAGATCATTGTATTGCCCTAAATTTGATTTGTATTTACATCTATTCTCAAACTTTTCTAGAGCATTCTTTTCCAGTGGGTGTTTGACTGGTCTGCCAGCGCCGCTACATCTCTAGTATGGTCCTGCAGCTCTTAAAGTAGTAATTTTTTCAGTAATTAATCTATATCATAGAAATATACATTGCTCAGCAAAGTATTTCTCTACATTTTTGCCCGAGCTTTCACAGTCATTATGTTTCCAAACAGCTGGCTCTAAATCTCAGCTCTACTTCCCTGAACTTCCTGCTCAGTATGATTACAGGGGACAGTGCAGTTTCCAGCAGCCCTCCATCTTACTAGCTTGGGGTAGGGAGTAAGAGGGAGGAGGATGAGGGGAGTAGCATGCCCAGCTGTACTTGTTTGTTTATGGCAACACATCGCTTACTAGCACCCTGCAGGGGAAAGGGGCCACCCTAAAACAGGATATCGGGACCAGCTGATTCTGCAAGAAACTAAAACATCAATGCGCATAATCAATTGTAATTGATTCAATCAGCATTTGAAATTGCTTAAAAACCTTTTTGGTTTAATATCAGTTTAACCACTTGAAGTCCGAGGTGTTAAACCCCCTTCTTATCCAGGCCATTTTCCAGTATTCAGCGCTGCAGTACTTTGACATTTATTCTATCATGCAACGCTGTACTGAAATTAATTTTATACCATATTTTAGGGCCAGATAGAGCTTTCTTTTGATGGTATTTAATCGCTACTGGGGGTTTTATTTTTTACTATATTAAGGGAAAATTACCAGAATTTAAAAAAAAAAAACTTTCCCCTATATTAAACGATAAAACATTTATTATTACCCAATTTTTTGGTAAAATATAAAAGACGGTGTCACGTCGGGTAAAAAGACACCAAACAAGTCAAGCCTTAAATTTGCATGCACGCGCAAAACCTCAAAAAACGATAATACCCAAAATTGGCCATAGGCGATGCTTTAAAAGCTTTTAGCGCTCATCAGTTTAGTGTTATCAGTTTAGTGTTATTTAGTGTTATATAAAATGATTGCTCTCACTGCGACGTTGGCGGTGATATGTAACGTGTGTAGCGCAATTGTCGTTTCCGCGCGCTAGTGCACTGGATTTTTCGAGCCCTGTATATATATATATATATATTTACACTTATTGTTATTGCTATTACATAGGGGGGATAACAACCCCTAAGACCCCTAAAGTCACCTGGGGACCCCAAAAGAAGCTGATGAAGCAAAGATCTGCTTCATCAGCTTCTTTTCTCTGGCTATAGCAGCCAGATGACTGGCAGATGAATGCGGAAGTGATGTAATACACATCACTTCTGCATTCACAGCACGGAGGGAGATCAGCAAGGATCTGGTCTCCCTCTTCCTCCTGACACCCTCCCGAGACGGTCCCGGGCCGCAGATGGGGCAGCGGAACCCGGGATTGAAGCCAATGCAGCTGTGCCGTCCGTTTTTTTTTCAACGGGCAAACGGCAACTGGTGAAGGAAGAACTTGCTTTGTGTGCGGCTACCAACGTACTGCAAAGGTTAACTGCTTGTTTTTGTCTAGGGTAAAAAAAAAAGCATTTGAAGGATTTTGTCACCTGATATTGTGTTGGCACAGTGACACCCAAATGGGGAGCTGATAGATGTGGGGATGAGGGTATTCACTCTGGGAAGGAGCAAATGTTGGATAAGGAAGGATCCTAGCTCATGTCTTGGCACAGTGATCCAGTAATGGCTGCCCTGTTTACTCCTATTTGTTTATACTTCTGTTATTTGCCACAAAACTGTTTCCACAGCTGTTATTTTCATACCTAGTACTTTTATGCAGCTTTAGGCAGATACTGGGATTTATTGTGCTAAAGTGAAGATAAATAATTGACAACATTAACTCAAGGTTGGCTCTTTAGTGAAGTACATTTATAGGACTTTTCTTTCTAGGATAACACACAGAAGCTAATTTTAGTTCCTTGATCAGATTGACCCTGTCTTTAACCCTGGCAAACATTACCACAACACACGTCCAATAGACAATAGTCTGCATACCAGCATCACACTGAAAACAGATGTTATTGTGAGAGAGAGAAGACAGTCAGCATAAAGAAACAGGAGGCTGGTGGATCATTCCAGCTTTTCTGGTTCACTATATTAAAAGTGTATTTATGCTAAAGAAACATCACAGTGTATGTTGCATGAAAGAAAAGCTTATAAACCATTCCAGGCAGACCATATAACCATGTACTGTATATAAGCTCCTATAGAGGAGTAGGAAGTTAAAACCCAGTGTCAGATTGTTTTTGTCTTTTGTTTTGTTTTTTATAGTAGGTAACAGACAGACCCTGAGTTTGTGTCCCCATTGAGCAGATGTGCCCTTCTTGTCTACCTGATGACGGAACAGGAGGTGAGGGCAAGTCTTCCACCTTTGGAGCACAGACAGCTCTAGTAGAGCGATAAAGGTTTTGAACTAGGGATGCACCGAAATATCAGCCGCCGAAAAATTTGGGCAAAAACGTCACTTTTGGCAAAATGCCACAAGTGCAGTGCATCCTTTCTCTCCTAGGTACGCGCTGCTCTGTGTCCCCTCTGATACAGCGCAGCTTCCAGCAGGGAGGAGATAAACTTCGGAGGAAGCCAAGCGTTGTGGGGGAGGAGAGCGCTGTGAATACCCTTCTGCATAGCCTCCCCTGACCAGGATGCAGAGATTTGTGGGAATGGACACAGCTGTGTGCTGTCACTGGAGCCTGAGCCGGTGGTGCGGGGGAGGAGTCAGCTGTCCAAATAGACCGAGCTCCCCTCCCCACACCGCCGACTCAGCTGTGACAGCGAGTCAGAATGGAGAGTGATACAAGCAGTCAGCTATCAGCTGATCGCTGACTGTAAATAACTGGACATAGTATGAGTTGTGAATTAATAGGAAGTGATCTACATCACTTCCTGTTCATAATTGTCGAGATAGTGTGTTTACTAATGTACACAATGTATAAATTAACAGGAACACTCAGTATAGAGCATTCCTGTTCATTTATAACAGGGGCTGCAGAAAAAGAAATTGTAGACTCTGTTTCCGCAATCTCTTTTCCTATTTTAAAAGGGAAATATCAAAAGTCTGTTTAGACCTGATATTTCACTGAAGGCCCCACAGTAAAGTTAAAAAGAATTTTAAAAAAGTACTAATATAATATAAAAAAAATAAAATGTAAATAGGTTATACAAAATATATATATTTTCAGTTTCTGCCTGACTTATATATTTTTTTTTTATTTTCGGTTTAAAATTTTCATTTCGGTGCACCTCTAGTTAGAACCACTAAAGGTTTTTAACATGGCCTGCATCTTTATGGGGGAATATTCTCTCACTTCTTGCTCACGTGGAACAGGAAGTGAAGGAAGATCTCTCTAAAGGAGGCACGGCATTAAAAAGCAGTTAGGTTCAAACCTTTCCCCACTCCATCCAAAACTAGAAAAAAAAAAAGTTTGGGCTGGGTCTAGCTTTAGTTGCTAAATTATTCATAAGATGTATGCATGTTTTATTTCATAATATTGCAAATGTGAAAGAAATATGACTTCTACCACCATGTTCTTTTACTGACATTTTAACCTTGTACTTTTATAAGGCAGAAAGTTTTTTTGGCCAGCCATAATTTAGACTTGGAGATGCATTGAAGGTTTGGCCCGGCACAGTGTAATGTAACATTGGTGGTCCTTGGCAGTATATATTTCTTTCGGCAAGACTGACTGGAGAACAAGTTTAAGCAGCCAGAGTTCACAACAGAAAGGCAGAAGTTTTCTTAGGTTACAAATATTAAATACGGGCTGCGTTCTGGTGCCCTGGGGAGGCTTTCTGGTTTCTGAAACACTAGTGACTGCAAACTCGGCAAGCCAGGAGAGCAGAAATAAATTACGGAGTGCTGTAAATGAGGGAAAAACACATTTCCTGTCTCATAGTACAGTATGGATTTGTGTTCTTGTTCTTCACTTTCTGTTTTTGAGAAACCAGAGAGAAGTTCTGCATGTTGCTTTCTGTTTAAATACAGGATATAAGAGTCCATTTATGTAGAGTGTGTGTGTGTGTGTGAAGAATATTTTGTGTAGAACATGTTTTGTTAAAACCATATTTACATTGTGTGGATCTGTTTCCATGTGCTGTAGCTAAGTAGAGCTCATGGTTTTTCATGGATTAATATCAGGCACTCTGTACATAGATGAGCTTGGGTGCACTGTATTTTAAGCACCGAATCTGTCTTTAAAAAGCTTTTGGGGTGGGGCTTTGTAGACCTCAATGGTCACCTCATCATTCAATAACTCGCCAAACCTCATCCTTTCTAAAGCTACCCATACACCTTGCGATCATCGGCCTAAACTTTTCATCCGATCATCGAACAGTTGTACAATTTTCGTACGGCCCCATCCTGCCCCGATTTATTGCAAGGTTGAATCGGCAGTAATTTTAAAAAACACCTGGCCGAATTGCGGTAATCGACCGCCCGTATTTTCGTTTGCGCATGAGCAGTGTAAATCGTATGAATTTTGACGTACGGAAATGCCACAAACCTTGCGAAAATCGTACAATCGACCAAAGTTTTCTAACCTGCTGGATAGTCAAAAGATCGATTGTACAGTATTTGGGGTTGTACACTGCCCATCAACCTTACAAATATCAGCCAAAACGCGATCGTATACGGAAATCTGCCAATAATCGTAAGGTATGCACCATATAAGGGCACCTTTACCCTCTCCCCATAATGTTGCACTTAACCCTTTCACTGCCAGAGCTGTTTTTGCCATTTTTTTTGCACACATTAAAATGCACATTTAAGGCTTAAAAATGTATTAAGGCCACCCAAAATTATATATTTTCTGAAATAGACACTATAGAATAAAATGTTGCATGACACACAGTATTAGCACAAAAGTTTATCAAACCCACATTTTCATTTAACACAATTGATTCAAATTAATTTTAGTGCACACAAACGCAATATAATACCAGATTTTTTGGGTAAAATTTAAGAGATGCCAAACATGTCTCGCCTCAAAAGTGTGTGTTCCTGTACAATGTCACTTTGGTACCAGAAAGTGTAGAGATAATCAGTTTAGAGTCGAGCGACTTTACTTTCTGGGTCTTCAGCACTGTTCTGGCCATTTTGAAGGCACTTTTCTCTCAAATTTGGCATCTGCACCTATATAGTTCCTGTATATTTGGTATTGGGACAGGAAGTGAGGCAAAATGCCTCCAATGAGGTCAAAAATAAAACCATGATGGTATTTTTAGGTTTCCCTGCGCTATCCAGAGCTTTAGACACAAAAAAAATCTGGTGTCCAGCTTAAATTAACCATCTAACACTTCCTAGTATTTATCCTGATGAAATATTGCCTAATCTAATCCCTAACACTAAAGAGCACCACCTACTGCATAATCATGTTGTCCTGCGCCAGGAGCCTCTCCGTTTTAATCCTGGCCATGACCAATAGCTTATATTACTGATCCAATGCGAGATACTGCAGTGCTGGAGCAGAGCTGAAATCAGAATGGTGCTAAGCTCCACTCCATGTTACTTTATCTGACATATGTAAAATAACACTGATCAGTACACAGTAATATTTTACATATTTAACAAAGCGGTATAGTATAAAGTCTTTATACATTAAAATGTCTTCTGTGGGCATTATTACATTATGCAAGCTTTATGATCTTTGTGTAGAATATCTTGCCATTTATGAAGTTTCTGAAAATGAGAAAATAAGATTGAACTAACCTATAACTAACCTTGTTATACTGTATCATCGTAATGCATCTTAAATATTCTGTGAAGAATTGAAGTAGACGGAGTCATAAAAAAAGTATCAAAAGCCACTTATCTTTAGTATGTACTTTGTGGCAGACTTTTTTTTTTCTACATACATGCTGGTAAATATAAACTTGCAGTTACCACTTCAAGGACACCTGCAGTAAGAGAAATATTGGAGGTGCCACTGCTGATCTCTATGGCTCTATGCTTGCGGACTCACATGTGACAGTGTTGATTGGTCACATGCTCCTCCATTCCCATAATTACCAGGTATTTCCTTTAGCTCCTGAACCTACCTGCACTGAAATTAAGTGTTGCAGGTGCAAATAAAAGGTAGTGTATGCTGAGATAGGGCAGGGAATTAATGCAAACGTTGCTTTGACCCAAATGAGCTCCGAGTATGTAATTGTTTTTATTGCAGATCATATTCAACATTGCTTCCATCAAGAGGCTGTGTCTGTGAACCTGCTTTAATCTGCCACCAAAGTGTTTGTCATTTGATCTAAATGGGGAACTACTTAATGTCCACATTTTTACTGAATCTGCCAGCATTGGGCTTTATGTTGAAACATAAAATTCATTCTTTATGTACCCATATTATGTTTTGGTTAGTACTCTTGCCTTACAGCTCTGGGTTTGACTGATACTGTCTGCATGAAGTTTGCTTGTTGCCATGTGGGTGCTGGTTCCAGGTGCGGGTAATTGTAGTGTCCAGTTGTAAAGCTGTTGCCGATGAAAGCTCCAAATGCAAAAATATCAGAATCAAATTAAAAAGTTTCAGAAAGACTGAATTATTTTCCACTGCTGATTACCTGCCAGTAGCAGCTTGAATTACAGACAATTTTGCAGCATTTTGGATTTCATAACAATTCAGCTTCAAATGTGCCATAAGATAGGCATACAGTAAACACATTAAATATTACATGCAAGTGGTATTTTATGATTAAGTAGGGAAGGGTTGGGCCTTTTCCAATGATTTTAGTGATGTCTGTCTCTAATGGGGATATTAACACAGCTATTTGTCCTGGGGACCATCGTAACCATGACCGATATCCAAACAGCTAAAATGCCATCAGAGCATACCTGTTCCTGTGCCAACTCTGACAAGATGGAATTTTCTTTTACTTTAGAGACCTTTCCTTTGATTTCCTGTTGCATCTCCAGGATAGGAAGTGAAAGGAAATCTCATTGGAAGGTTAGGAGGCTGGGTTCACACTGTTACATTGGCAAGTTGCAGTGCTCCACAAGGCATGACTATGGCAAGAGAAAAATAACTTAAGGTTCTAGCCACTGATATACTCTTATCTAAAACTAAGGGCCTGGTCAGGGCGGTGCTGCTGCATCCTAGTGCAGTGCAGCCAATAAGACTCAGTAAAATGTCGCTCAATGCAATAACGTTCTAACAAAAAAATATATGATTGGCACATCAGCACTGTTATCTGTCAGTGCACACCAAGAGCCATGCGTTCAGCGTGGCTTGCCGGTGTAAACAGGCCCCACACTTATAGACAATACTATACATTTAAACACTATTTTCTTTATAGGTAATAAAGTGTAAATGTCTTTGTATCACTCTGTTTACATCTCATTCTGTGTCTAAAATAAAATGCTAGGACACAGTGAATTTTTAAATGTCTTTGAACTGATAATAAGGCCATTTGGTGTCTGTGGGTGGCATTGTTTTGTAATACTGACACAGATTAAGGGTAGAAACCCAGAAAGCCATTTATAAAGAAGATAAAACTTTTGAAACCCTCATACTAAATAGCCACTCTTCTGTCAATATTGTTTAATCAGCTCAGCTTTTATTTTCACTTTGTTTAGACTATGGTATATATCGCCAGACCTCTCGATGTGTATGTTTGAATGAACCAACCTGTGCATTTTTACAGAGAAAAAAATGCTTATACTTGGGTACAAGTATAGAAATGCATGTGACCCATATGATCTACCTTTTCATCACTTAATTTATACTGGCTTCTAATTAACCTTTCATTGTAAATAAATCATTCTTCTTGGAGCCCATGTCCCAGGCTCCTAGATGCACTACCTGTGAATCAGGACGCCACATTTTTGGCATAAATGTATTCATTTATTTATTACATGTATTTATATAGTGCTGTCAATTTACACAGTGGTTTACATACTATCTATTCACATCAGTCCCAGCCCTCAAGGAGCTTACAATCTATGGTCTCTATCGTACCAGCTTATATACACATAAAGGAACCAATTAGCCTACCAGCATGTTTTTGGAATGTGGCAGGAAACCAAAGTACCTGGAGGAAACCCACACAAGCACAGGTAGAACATGCAAACTCCATGCAGATAGCTTCCTGGCTAGACTGGAATTTGGATTGTGGACCCCAGTGCTGCCATTATATTTAGTTGATGGCGTTCTCTTGTAAAATCGTTTTTGTTAACTGCTGACACTTAGCTCTATGCTAGTATACAGGTTTTATTTTTTTGTACTTCATATCGTGTTTGTTTCAACTCGTAGAAGAATCATGAGTACTTGTAAACCATTTTTGATAGTGCCATATTTGTTTTTGACAAAGTTGGGATTTTTAATAATGCAAATGCATGGCCTCACCTTGGCCATACTGCTTCCAATTGTGTACTCCAAAGAAATCAGAGCTCTATTAAAATGTTTAGGAATGAAGAAAAAAAAATGTCCCGTCAGTCATGTGGCAGACCTCTCCTTCAATCATGCTTCATTAAACAGAATTCTGTAGGATGCTGCCATTAACTGTTTTGTTTAATTAAAAAAAAAAAGAAGGCTTTAGTATTGTCCAGTGGAGAATTGATTAATGGGACTAAGGGGCTCATTTATGTACAGAACGTGCATATGGAAACCATTATGATCCCAACTTTACACAAATTATTTACTCCCCCGTATCCCAAGGCTTTCATGGCTTTTTTTTTTTATCAAGCTTTCCAAGCAAATATTTCTTGGCAATCAATTATAACCATGTAGTGTAAGGTATGGGAGGTATGAGTTTTCAGACTTTTTTGGAACCACAGTATGGATTGTGGTAAAGAAAATGCATATAAATGGACAGAGTGAAAGCTCTTCCAAGCAACAAATGAATGCAGCTATTCATTAATTAATACACAATTAAATGTATTTTGTTTAATGCTAGCAGTGTAGTAAGTATCTTAATTTGACTTGGTACCAGTCTCTTGCAATCAGACATGGAGAGGGAGGGGAATGACAAGAAGCCAATCAGGTGTGATGCATGCAAATGTATGGACAAGGCACAGGCTGCTAGAAGCAAAAACCAGAGCAACAGAAATAGGAGTAGGCTTCTGTATTTGCTTTCACTGTGCAAACTCAGGT
>NW_017306526.1:885528-900133 GCF_000935625.1 Nanorana parkeri | reverse complement strand
AACCTGTAAAATGTTGCCTAAAGGAGAACTATGGGGTCAGGGCTTTTCCCCATAGTTCTCCTTAGTGTAACGGGAGGACACAAACTAGCGTCCTCCCGTCACCCTAAGCTCAGTATACAGCGAGCTGTAGCGAGCTGTATACCGAGACGCCTGAGCGGATCCCGACATCGATGTCCGCCCAGCTCCGTGAGTGACAGCTAGATAGGCAGAGCCAGCTGTACCCGCCCCCATCCGATCCGCCATCTGTGACTTAGCATAGGCCTAGTAGACTTAACGGCCCCTTCACACTAGCTAATTTTAGCATATGGGTTAGTGTCCATTTTGTGTCCGCAGCGAGGGGCAGTGCAAGGCACTGTTTACCCGTTTTTTTTTTTAAATTATTTTAATGTAATGTCAGTGACATTTCATTCATTTATATGCAGTGCAAAAATGGACATTAACTCCAGTTGAGCTGCGATGTGATGTGGCATCTCTGCATTTTTCCTCAGTGTACTGCAAGTCAGTGTTGCAGTGTCAACAGGGCAGCTAGAAAACAATTATTTTCTATGAGCCCTGGCAGTGACTTGCATTGGTTAAGTGCAGAAAATGCAGGTCACTACATATAGTGTGAATGAGGCCTAACGGTATTCTATTTGTTTTTACATTTTTATCTTCTACAACAGTTTACTGTTACTGTTCTTAAATATCCTAAAGAGGAACACCCAAAGATGTTTATATTAGGACAATCCTCGCTAAGTAAAGTGAATAGAACTACGTTGTGGTTTCCCTGGCAGGGACCCTGGATACGAGGAAAGATGCAGCAGGTGAATGAGCCATATGAATGTTTTAGATGGAGTTATTATTTTTAATATGTTTAGGTAACTGTAGTTCTGTTATGTTTTGGTAAGGCGGTGTTATATATGTTAGCGCTATTTTTGGAAACTATGGACATCCAATTGCATTTGTGCTGATAGTTATGCCAAGTTGGCCCAGCTTAGGGGCACATACTGCATTTGTAGACTAGACTGTTTTGCTTCCCATACATTCCATTCTGTAGTAATCACAATCCTCCTTGTCCTGAGATGTGCACAAAACAGGACATTTTGGTACTTTTGACCCAGTGAGTAATAAATCAGCACTGTCAATATTCTGTTATAGGGACTTAAGTAGAATAACAGAACTTAAATGACTTCTTATTTGGTCTTGTTGGCTCTTTCATATTCGTGTATAGTTATTCTGTTGTAGTGTGAGGTGATTTGAGCTCTAAGAATACCACTATAGGACATATTCACTTAACTGTGATACTATTTGTAGATGTGCATTGAAATGCCTAGGCTGAATTTTTCTGGCAGAGCAGATTTCCCCCATACTTCAGCTATCGTTTTCATTGGTTTGAATGCGCTGGCATCTTTGTTCCTTTTATTTTCAGTAGGGCCTGAAAATGCTTGTTATAAGTAAGTTTAAGTGCATTTTAATACATAACTCCCAACTGTCCCTCTTTACTCCTCAGTCGTCCCTCTTTTTGGTGAGATGAACAGATATCTATGAAAAGGTTCTATTTAACTACCAAAAGTGCACTAAAACTTTTATCTGATTTCTTAATGATCTTGTTTGCTTTTTTTTTTTGCATGTATGCAGGAAAAGTGATCGTAAAAAATCTCATCTCAGAAAGTTGGGAGGTATGATAATGCCTCAAAATTCTAGTAAAATTACTGTGGACTACCTCATTACAAAACTTGCAAAATGAAATACTTTTAGATATTTGTCAATAAAAATAATGCATATACATAAGCATAACCTTGGGGTGCCCTTCCTCATTTTTTGTGCTTTTCTGTTGGCTAATAGAGCTGAGAATCACTGTGATGGGCCAGTAGTAAGGTGTGGGTGTGAAAAGAAGCAAAAAAAAACAATCAAAATGAATAGCTTTGACTATTTTGTAAGTAAATATGCTGAATAGGGTTTATGGATAATTATGCATTCCTCGATTTTATCAAACATTTTCTATCATCACTTTTTTTTTGTTTTACACAACTCCTCTATGTGCAATTTATTTTATACTTGTAGCCTTTGCCTACAGATCTGTACCAGTTCATCTGTTTGGGGCAATTTATGAACTCTATAAAATGTCATGTAGAGTCACTTTTTAATGCTTTCTAATGGCTGGATCAGTCCAGTAGGGAATTGGAGGGAGGGGGACCCCATGAGCTGTCCATTATTTGACTATAGCTAGAGAACAGCCAGTGACCAGGTTTGGCAATTTTACAGCTGTGAGTCCTGGCCATTGTGCTTTAGAATGTAATTTATTAAGCAAATAAAACTCTTATTGGTAAAGGACCTTATTAAAACTGCTGGGGTCTTTCATAATGCCTGTTCAGTACCTTGAGTGCCTGGACCATGATATTTTACACTTTCTGCATTAGACTCTGTGTTTATTGTTGAATTTCATGCGCTTGGTTGGGCTTTCACCAGTCAGTAATATGACCTCAAGGGGCAGAAGGGAGCAAGCATAAAATGCTTTTACTCGGCATAGAATTAAATCCTGATTTTATGAGGCATGACATTTCGTAAAGCCATTCGGTGAAGAGTGGCAGGGCATATTTGACAAGTCCCCAGACAGAAAGTGTATTTATTACTGTACATGTTTGAGAAGGGTGGATCTCCTTAACTACTGTCTTAACCTCTCCTATCATTTCACATACAATTGTTATAAAATCCTTTTAAATTTGATACAGATTAACATTAAATTGTTTGATTGAACTTTGACAAAATTTTGTTAGGAAAATCCTTTTTAGAGTCCTGAAGGTCTTCGTATATATTACAGTGTGGATGCATAGTAACATTGTTTTAGCTATGCTTATTTTTATATACAGCAGATCTTTTGGACATTTTTGGGCAGACGTTATGTAATGTCTGATTAGAAGAAAAATCTAAGAAGTAATTTATCCATGGATATTTTAGAAGTAATGTTTTGGTTAGCGTATTTACTTTTACTACTAAAAATTATACATGAACAAATTATCCTCCATACTTTTCAGCTCATTATTATGACATGGCAAAACTTGAAACAGAAATGGATTGTGTGTGGGGTGAGTTAAGAACAGTGCATACGGGGAATACATTAATTTTTAAAGATGTACCTTGATATTTTTTAGTATGTGCAAACCATGTTACACTTGACATGCTTTTCATTGCTCGGACATTCTTCCAGTGTATTACAACTTTTGGTTGGTGTGGAGATTAATTGGGGTTGCTACGCCTGTGATAATGATCCTCCACTTGGATGGAAATTAATCTGCAAATACACATATTTTTAGGTGCATGTCCTCCTGAAAATGTAAGTAGCTTGGTTGTGACTGGCTCCCAAACCTGGAAAAAGGATGCAGGAAATGAGTCAGCCTATTTCTACACTTTTTTTTTTCAAAGTAGTAAAGCTGAAACATCAGCATGACTGTTGGCATTCTCAAATGGAGAGATCAACAATGGCATCCCCTATATTACTCTTGTAATGAAAACAAAAATGGTCTATTAAGAGGTGTCAAGGCATCCTTTCGCGGTTTAATGCAATGGCTGTCTCTGAACCCTAATTGCCTTCTTGTTCGATGTTTGTGAGCTGTACAGAAGTAGGCACTGTTCTGTAATGGCCAGTGTTCACCAACTACCCCTTGTATGGGTATTTTTTGTTAAAGTATATGAAAACTCTAAATGTAAACTTTTTTTCTATTTCTTTTCTCCTTTTTCTTTTCTCCTTTTTGGTCTAATAAATAGTTTTATTATTTGTAAGTGCAAAAAAATACCCATTGATCACAGGTCAGACATCTAGTTTTCTGATAACTTCCTGTGCATTGCTGTCTGTTACCAGTTACATTATTCTTAGGGTTGTTTACAGAACATCTTGTTCCCTGAGCTTGGGAGAAAAGTGAAGTGGGTCCTAAGGTGACAATGCTTCTCATATATCGATACATTACATTGTATTAGGTATACATTTTTAAAGTGGAACTTTACCAAAATGCTAAGTGAGGAGTAGGGCACTCCACAAATTTTTGGGGAAAGTCCCACTTTGTTATATCAGATAGGCACACTTCCTGTAATAGAGCATATCTGTTCAGAAGACAACACATTACATTGTTGGGATGGGATTAGACCATGTATGATTATTGTAGTTGGTTCACTGGCTGTCTTAAATGGGCTTCAGTCACCTTCAGCATTATCAAAGTATCCTACAAGCCCACACCCAACCTAATGTATACCCACATTCATTATGTATGTGACCTCCTCCCCTTCCACCCAGAAAGATGTACTCAGACTTGAACAGTAGGCCTTGAACATTGTCACGTTATGGAAGAAAGGATGTCCTCAATATTGTGAAAACTCCCTACAAACATCTTGAAAGTGAGTCTCTTAAGTGAAAAACCCACATGAGATATATTTTAATGATGAAACTCCTTTCCTTACATGTCTGAAAACACGTTCATAATGCTAAAAAATAAAACCACGTTTTTTAGACTTTTTAATACTATTTGAAATTCAAAACTGTCACCTTCTCTTCTCAGCCCTGACAGAGTTTAAAAGTAGAGAGCAAGACATCCTTGTTAATTCAAGTCTTTCAATGAGATTTACTGACACAGCAGAGTTAAAGAATAAGTGAGTGTTGATCAACACCTCTGTAGTGTTTTTCTAATTATCGCAGCTGCTTCTCTGGGGGCCAATAAAAATGTTCACTCTTGGTTTGTAATAAAGTGTCTGAGCTGCATTTTTGTGTGAATCTTGGCCTTTACAAGTGGAGCCCCTGCCTAATATGGGATCCTGAAGTCATGTCAAGCCTTTACACATTATACGGACAGTATATGTCTTGTGAGAGCTTACCGAAACAGATTAAACTGTAGTTATATTACCCTATGTAAAAGCGGAAAAAAAGAATGGTGTCTGGTAGATTTGTGACTTCCTCAGAGAAAGAAAGAGCTTTTCACAGACTGAGGTTTTGTGTTCTGGAAGAAGTGTTCTCCCTGTATGGAAAAACATGTTTGCACTCAACCAGAGGGGAAAGGGGGAAAAGCATATTGCACCATATTGTAGAGTGGCTATATTGCTTGGGGTCATCCATTAAAAACAGCTGGTAAGGACCCACAGTAGTGCTGAAAATTATCGTTACTGCATAGGGGTGATTTGTAAAATCTGGGGGCAAGAAAATTTGCTTTGCCAGTAGTTGCCAATCAGCTGTTTTTTTTTCAACTCCACTAGCAAAATTAAAGATGGAATTGATAAATACAGACAATATTTTTAAACCATTAAAAATATAGAAATGGCAGTTATCTGCAGTGATTAGGATTTACATTTCTACCCACATACATCAACTGGCTCAGTGCAAGATGTGGTATCATTTTATTATTGTGCTGTAGTACTTGCCAAAGTATGCTTTCCAGTCTTTTCAGGCCTGTGATTTTTAAAAAAACGTTTTTTTTATCACATGTTTATTATTGCATTTCTGCTATATATAAAATTATTGTATTAACCAGGCATTTTTACTTTTACATTTAAATGATAAAAGTTTTCTAGTAGGGATGTTCCGATACAATTTTCCTCAGGTACTTGCAAATACCAATTACCAATACTTTTTCTTAAAGGGACATGTGAAATGTTTTCTAAAACAATACAGACTAATGATTTTAGGGCAGTTTCTTTATAATTATGAAGAACTGCAACTCGATACATGATTATTCAGCAATAGAGAATGGCAACCAGCAATAGAGGACCAACCATCTCAGCAATCGATGATTATTCAGCAATGGAGAATGTAAACCAGCAGTCATGGATTGATGAGATTTGTAGCCCTCTATAGCTGGTTGCCATTCTCTATTGCTGTATAGATTAATCCCATCTATCCATGATTACACAGCATATATACAGGGCTGTTTGGGTCTCACCAGGGCTGCGTGTGTGTGTGGGATTGTCTTTTACTGTGCCTGTCTTTGCGGGTGCCGGAAAGGAGTAGGAGGAGGAAGAAATGTGGGGCGAGACGAAAGTAGCCACCAAAACAGAATTAGAGGGAAAATTTTCCGATGGGATATCTTAAGAGTAGATTTCCCTCACAATGGAAAAATAACGTCTCACTTCCTTTTAAGTCTACAGGACAGGACGTAAAGGTAATTCCCTGTGATCAGACAGATGGCAAAAACAAATGTATATACCAAAAAAATGGTTAAAAAAACGTTTTGCTTTAGATATACTTTTAAGCTCAACTGTAATTTAAAGCATATGTTTGCATGTACTGCTAAATTGGAGTTTACTACTTTCTGTTTCTGGGGGGTAAAAAAAATCTATAACTGTACATAAAACCTGTGATGTGCATGTGCCCTGCTGCTCCTCTTCTAGATATCTCTAATTTGGAGTTCATGCTGAATGACACATGTGGGTATTTAGTGATTTCAAGTTAAGTCCACTCCTGGATTACTTGCATGGGATTATCTCTCATTGGCACTTGTAGACAGATTTAAGATGCCTATACACTGCTCAAATTTCAGCAGGGCATGAAATTCAAAGTGTGTGGCCCTGGCGGCACCTCTCCTTTCAACAAAAGACAATTTTTCAATAGAATTTAGTAGATGAGCCGGTCTGAATATTGGATGCCACTGTCAGAATACAACGGTCCATGCTGGGGGGGTTTTGAACAAGAAACAATGAGTGTATGACCTGCTTTACACCTCAAGAAACGGAAAGCATGCTCAAGTCCAGAGATTGCATGGACGCAGTGGTGAGCCAAGTGGGATAGTAGTAGTGTGGGAAATGTGGTCCTTAGACTATTACTTTGCCAGTTAGGAGGTTCAGACATGCCCATTAGAAACTTTCATTTAAATTACAACTCCACTTTAATGTAAATGTGTGGTCTTTTTAATTTTTTTTTTTTAATTTAGATACTCATGTAAAAGTGTTACGATAGATAATTGCATCATTATGCATTAATATCCAAAAAGCCTTGTTTCTATGTATCATTTAAATGATATATGTATATGGAGACAGCCATATTTGGTCACATAATATATGCAGTCTCCTATTCCTGCTGTGCAATGCTACACAATGGTTTTGCTTTATTGTTACTTATATTTGAATCAGCCAGCACATTTAATACTCTGTTTAGCTGATATCTTACTTTTGGCCACATTTTGTATGTTGATGCCCCTCCAAATTGAGTTCAGGTGCATAAAGACAGGTCCATAAAGACCCTGTTTGATGTGTTTTGTATGAAGAAACTCAATTGACCTGCACATCGCCCTGACCTCAACCTTTCTTCGCCACTTTTGGGATGAATTGGAATGCTGATTGCGAGCCCGGTCTTCTCGAACATCAATACCTGACCTCCCAAATAGGCACAATTTCCCACAGACACTTAAAAAATCCTGTGGAAAGCCTTAAAAGAATAAAAGGGCCTGCAATAGTTATGGGGGGCGCAACTTAATAAAAATGAAAAATGCCCATGGTTTTGAAATTAATAGACAGCTATTGCACTGAGCTGCTGAGCATTCCTACTCTCCCCCCAATCTGTTTATTACAATAACCAAATTATAGAAGCGTAAGCTTGTAAAAATCTAAAAAATACAATTGGTGCTTATAACTCATGATGTGAGCATGCTGAAAATGCAATATATTTTCCCTTTAAAATAGAAAACAAAATCTGTTTTACTTTGCTTTGCTTGTAGTTAGCATTTTGAGCTAACATTTACTTGTGAATATGTGACCCTTCACATTTTTCTAAAAATGCATATTCAAGGAAGTCATTATTGGCACTGTAATAAATTCATACTTGCTCACTTCATTGTCGCCACAAATTTTACATTCAGCAATTACGCTTAAATTAACATTGCACATAATCACTTTTTTGGAACCATTTTATGTAAGGTCATGCCACCCTCCTTATCAGCGGTGTTATTTAATACTGTGGCTTTGCCCCTATCGCTCTCTGATCAGCACAGTTAGTCCGTTTTACCTTCCAAGGAAGTGTGCTGTGAGCCAGCTGGAGCATGCAACATGTAGGAGCTGGAGAAAGTCATAATTAAAACAGGCGACTGCTCCAGTACAGACAGGAAATAAAAAGAAGACTGGGCCCTTCAATGGATTAAATTAGATGTTTCAGATTCAGACAGTATCAGGAAAAAGAAGACTAATGTTAGAAAAAAAAGGTAACACTAAGTTCATTCAGCCGTGTATTTTTTTTTTTCTTTTTTTTTTTTTTTTTTTTTAACTCCCCTTTGCCGAAACACAGGCTTCTGCTTGGCATTCCAGAATGCTCAGACAGCCCACATTTTGTATTGTTGACTTCAGGGAGACCTTTGGCAGAGGTGAGGATATAGAGTGGGGGTGTCTATTTTGAATCTCATCCAGCCTTCACATTTAACTATTGCCAAAAGGATTGTATTGCATGTTCATGACTTGGTCTGATCTGCTTCATGCAAATTCTAAAGCAATTTTGCAGATGCAGCTCTTCTTGTACTGTTGTGTATTGTATTGCCATGCAGGTGTGTAGCAAAGAATTAATCACCGAATGCAGTATTACAAAAATAACACTTTATATGTAGTTGGCTATTCTGGTTTTTAAGATGTCACAGGCTGATAAAATTCTTCTCATGCTAATAATTGCTTTTTACGTATCCATAATTGTAAGAAAACATTTTAAGACAAAGTTTAGGGGCTTTAAATAGGTGGGGTTTGTGTGGCTCAGAAAGTGGCACAATTGCTCTATTTTTGTTTGTAGTGTGGTTTGAGTGTGTTGATATATTGAATAAGCGGAGAAAAGCAAACCTTTAAATATCATACAGGTATACTTCTTCTAAAGCTATAAATGTGACATTCACCAATTATTTACTGCAGGTGAATCTCCTGGTGAATGTGTTTAAATGTTTGGTGAATGTCATATTTACTAGTTTATAGATAAGCGCCCTGTTTTTAGTAATTCCCCAGCCCCCCTAGCCTCAAACGTGCCCACTTACCTGAATTGTGGGGGTTCTGCTTGCAGGATTCTGTTTTCTTCAGGATTTGGACTAGCTTCACCCACAGCTGTGTCCATACATTCACAGATCCATTCACAGTTTTTGTTAAATTAAGACTACAAGTCCCATCTGCCACCTTTCAGAAAAAATTGTAGTACATTGATTTCTTCCTCCAGTCAAAATGGCTGGAACCTAGGGAATAGTCTGCTGGAGCCTGTGTATTGCACACACAATCTACTGATCACTAGGGGACAAAACTCCTGGAGATGGTTCACACGCAAAGGCAGGTCCTCTTTAATGAGGCAGGTTCTCTTCTAAGAGACCTCTGATGTCTCCCCTTTTGTGCTGGAAAAAGAAACTGAGGTCACAGAGCGCGCTGTCTCCTTCTCTGGTAACCAGCACTGCACTAAACTCGGTAGTGCTCATAGCTAAGCACTTGCAATTCAGTTGTACGATCTGCAAGAGATTGGTAAAGATAAGAGTAGTGTTTACCAATTGATCTTCTCTCTATCCTGAGAAAAAAAATTGTGGTGATGAGACAGACAAGAAGAGTGTGACAGTCGGGAATGTAAACAAAGTCACAGTCCTGGCACAGGGCATCATAAAAAAAAAATGTATGAATGGATGTGATTGGCAGCTTGTTAGCTGCCAATCCCTTTAATTTATACCTACAGGTAGACCTGGCCACCAGGTGACTGTACGTCTTTGGTTGCTGAAGTGACCACGATTACAGCCAACGCAAGGATTACCAATCTGGCCTGCTGCAAGAAGTTCTGCTCTGCTGTAACTTCTGTCAGAGGCAGTAAAATGGTTAAAACAAGCACTCATTCACTTCTGTAGATATAGGCATTGTGGAGAATACTTTCTATTCATTCAGACTCTTGGCAGCCTGACAGCCCTCTATTGTAAACAAAGTCCAGGCGTTCTGTAAAATCTTGGCAACAGACTGAAACCTTGATTTGAGTGCCTGTTGTGATACTTGAGGATGAATAACTTCACTGTACATGTAACTAGGGAGGTCAGGGAAGGCTTGTTTTAAAGCTATTTCACTCCTTTTTAGAAATATGTAAAAACTTTCCTTTCCAGTCTGGGAAAAGGTGCACTTTGAATTCATTTGAATGGCTGCCTAATGAACCACAGCAAACCAAAATCATGCATCCAACATTTTCTGTAGTGCAACTGAGGTTAGTGCAATGTGAGTTCTCTGGGGTATCATTCAGAATGATGCACATTAATGTATCATGGACGTTACAGCAACACAGTAGTGTGAACAAGACGCAACTGAAACACATAAATGGTTATTCACAAAAGGGTGAAGAGTTTTTGGAGAAGGCAGGAGAAGTGAACAATCTAGGACAACATAGCTGGTTTGGAAAAATTATTCAATTCCGTTCCCTTTCCAGTTCAGCTATGTTGTCCCAGATTGTTCACGTCTCCTGTCTTCTCCAAACTCTTCATATTCTATGAACAGGTCGGCAGCACCATGACTTCTTGCAATCAAAGTATGTAATATAGTAATTAAAGGAGAACTATAGGGTTAGTGTTTTCCCCATAGTTCTCCTTACGGTAACGGGAGGACACAAACTAGCGTCCTCCCGTCTCCCTAAGCTCAGTATACCGCAAGCTACAGCTCGCGGTATACTGAGACGCCGCAGGTGAAGCGGATCCCGACCATTATGTCTGGATCCGCCAGCTGCGTGAGTGACAGCTGGCTCTTCCTATCTAGACGCAGAGCCAGCTGTACCCGCCCCCTCCCCCGTCCGTTCCGCCAGTCAGTGCTGGAGGAGCGGGGAGGGGGGAATCCAGCCCCTCCCCTGTGACAACAGAGAGCTGTGACAGGATCGAGAGGTGAGCGAACGCCTATATGTGTTCGCTCACCTCCCGATCTACTGAGCCGACCTGTGACAGTCTCATTGTCGCAGGTCGGCTAGAAGTATGAGGTGAGTGAAAAGCACTCGCCTCATAATTTTCCTTTTAAGAAGTTGTCATGTTGCTATAGCAAGTCCTTTTTTCTACTTTTATAACTATTTTTAATCTTCAATGCTCATTTTTTAAAGTTTTTGTTCTTACATTGCAAACAGATGGCTGTTTCTTAGTGCTAATGTTACATCATACCTGTCCTTTTCAGACAGTGCTTTGGTGTTCACTTTCACAAAATTAGGCATGAAATTTGTCTGGGACATGGATACATGAGTTCAAGTGTTATACAGCTGTTGGGCAAGTGTACAGCTGGGCAGTACTAAGATTTTCTTTTAACAGGCAAGCAACACTTTTTAAGCTGTGATCTAACTATTAAATCATGATCACATTTAAGCTAATAAGGCATCATGAATTTCACCAGTATTTATCACCGGTATGATTTTGTTTTGATTAGTGTTGATACCTCACCATTCTTTTACACCACATGCAGCCTTTTTTATTTTTCTTTTGTATCCTGGCGATGATTAGGATTGGATGCATCCCGATGTCCTTGTGGTGCCAAAGGGGATTGTCTGGTCTGAATACCGGAATTAACCCTTGTTTAGCACCACAACTGAGTTATCTGCTGTAACCTTCAGTCTACAAATCCATTGTGTGTGTATATAGATATAGCTATAGATATATACACACACACCCTATATTGGTGCCAAAAGTATTGGGACGCCTGCCTTTACACGCACATGAACTTTAATGGCATCCCAGTCTTAGTCCGTAGGGTTCAATATCGAGTTGGCCCACCCTTTGCATCTATTCCGGCAAGGCTGTCCACAAGGTTTAGGAGTGTGTCTATGGGAATGTTTGACTATTCTTCGCATTTGTGAGGTCAGGTACTGATGTTGGACGAGAAGGCCTGGCTCGCAGTCTCTGCTCTAATTCATGCTAAAGGTGTTCTGTCAGGTTGAGGTAAGGACTCTGTGCAGGCCAGTCAAGTTCCTCCACCCCAAACTCTCTCATCCATGTCTTTATAGACCTTGCTTAGTGCATTAGTGCGCAGGCCATCCCCAAACTGTTCCCACAAAGTTGGGAGCATGAAATTGTCCAAAATGTCTTGGTATGCTGATGCCTTAAGAGTTCCCTTGATTGGAACTAAGGAGCCAAGCCCAGCCCCTGAAAAACAACCCCACACCATAATCCTCCCGCCACCAAACTTTACACTTGGCACAATGCAGTCAGGCAAGTACCGTTTTCCTGGCTAACGCCAAACCCAGACACGTCCATCGGATTGCCAGACAGAGAAGCGTGATTCATCACTCCAGAGAACACGTCTCCACTTCTCTAGAGTCCAGTGGCGGTGTGCTTTACACCACTGCATCCGATGCTTTGCATTAGACTTGGTGATGTAAGGCTTGGATGATGCAGCTGCATGGAAACCCATTCCATGAAGCGCTCTATGCACTGTTGTGCCCATCTGAAGGCCACACGAAGTTTGGAGCGCTGTAGCTATTGACTCTGCAGACAGTTGGCGACTATTGCACATTGTGCCATTCAACATGCGCTAACTCGCTCTGTCATTTTACCTGGCCTACCACTTCGTGGCTGAGTTGCTGTTCCCAGTTGCTTCCACTTTGATATAATACCACTAACAGTTGAGCATGAAATATTTAGTAGCAAGGAAATTTCACGGATGGACTTGCACAGGTGCCAACCTATCGCGGTACCATGCTTGAATTCACTAAGCTCCTGAGAGTGATCCATTCTTTCACGAATGTTTGCAGAAGCAGTCTGCTTGCCTAGGTACTTGATTTTATTCATCTGTGGCCATGGAGGTGATTTGAACACCAGAATCCAATGATTTGGAGAGGTGTCCCAATACTTTTGGCAATATAGTGTGTGTGTGTGTGTGTATACACTGAGTGGCCAGATTATTATGACCACCTGACGTTTGTAGGCAAATTAGCTATAATTTAGCGCTGAAGTTGCTAGAGGGCCACACCATTATAAATAGGGAAGCAGGTTGTTTACCACGACAGTAGAAGTGCTTTGTTTCTGAAGATATGGGTAAACAACTGGGTCTGAACGTGCGAATTGTGGCCATCAGCGACTAGTCAATGTTAGGGCAGAACGGAGAGTGGCAAGACTGGTACAAGACCACAGAAGGGCAACACTGCATCAAATTACTGCAGATCTTAATCAGGGATCCTCTCAAATGATCTCTGAATGCACTGTTCGCCGTACACTGCATCGTATGGGCTATGGAAGCCGAAGGCCTGATCGAACACCTTTACTGTCTGCAGTTAACAAGATATAAAAGGTGGCCCAACGAAGTACTGATGGGGCTGTTATAATAATCTGGCCACTCAGTGTATATGTATGTGTGTTTGTATATATATATATGTGTGTGTGTGTATTAAAATGTTTTTTTATTATATTTGTGGAAACTACTACACCATGGCATCTTTTCTAGGTGTTTCTCTGCAAGCATCTCATTGTAGCTATCCAGATAGGTTTCTCCATCTACAAGGCCATGCTCTCCAGGATGTTTGCCCAACTCAACATGATGAGTTAGGAAATATATTTCTCTCTGCAGAAGGCCTCGAAGTACAGCTATCCATAAATCTGCTTGAGGAACAAGGACAATCCTCAAGCAGATTTATGTCTCAGTTACATGGTGGCACCTAGTTGGCCCTCAGCTCCAGAAAAACAGGCCTTCTCTCTTTGCCTCAGCAGAGCTCCAGCCAGCAACCAGTGTCCTTTTTCTAGATTGGAGTAGGTTTCCCCTCCAGTCACAGAAAAGAATCATGGTGGGTTGTCAGAAAGGGACCAAAATGCCAAAGGTTTACAAGTTGTCCTGGGCAGATTGATCTCCTTCCTGACTGGGCCTGCATAGTTTTATACATTGCTTATCTGGGTCAGTTCATTAATCACTCTGATTTGGCTGCTGAATAAAAAAAGAAAGTGAGCAATTGATAGTTTGCTACTTAATAATGAGCACATCTTACGTTGGTAAACACTTAAGCCCTATACAAGTTAAGAGGACAATATTAACAGCTGCCTGATTGTCACATTTGAAGCAGTCACTCTGTTTGCAAATTTCAGCCCAGTAATGGCCTTCCTAGACGTTTTTAGGAGGTAATAACCGTGGGTTTTTAGATGCTGCAGGTCAATCATTGCTTGGCCAATACTTCCAGAAGTAAACTACTATACCCCTTGTCATATTGGGTATGATAAGTTTGCAAAAAAACACAATAAACTAGGCATCCTTACTCAGCTTTGATGAGCATATGAGGTTAATTATGGAGAAAACGCCAAGGCTGAAAAACCTGCCTGTTTTGGGGATTTCATTTTCATTGTTGAAACTATTTTGAATATAGAGATTAAAATGTGCAAATATTCCTGGATAGGTTCATATGTTTGTGACTGTCCAAGAAAAAAAATGTTCTGCTTCTCGCATTCCGATTAAATGCATCAGGAACTTGAAGGAAATATGTTTTAGCAGGCGTATCCTTTTTGGTTGCCTCAGAACCTACACACAGGGCCCAGAAAGGGAAGGTAGCAGGAAGGAACAGGGTTCAGAATAAGCTGCTCACATCTATTTAGCAAATAGTCAGGAAAACAGTTTTTTAAACATTTTGTAGACGTTTTTGTTTGTGTTTTTTCCTTTTCAGGATTTGGTATTACAATAATATGTGTTACTTCTTTAAAAAATGCCTGTTTGACTTTTGTTGAGG
>NW_017306526.1:869703-885510 GCF_000935625.1 Nanorana parkeri | reverse complement strand
TAATAAAGTGAAATGCATATTATTAAACAATAATTATAATTAAAAATAAAATAGATTCATGGGTAACGTCTCAATAGAAAATTAAAAAGACCTGGGGCACCCCTTGGCATATCAAGGAGAATAATGATTCAGTGCATGCGTAGAGACAAATGAATGTGGTCACACTGCACTTAAAGTAGGAAGGGCTTAAAAGGGGAGATAACTAAAATCTGAACCTTATTGCTGTGCATGCGGTCCTTTTACCTACAAAATGTGCTTTTACCATACCACAGACAAAACTCTGAGGCACATGACCCTCCGCGTAAAAAATGAATGCTCTATTTCATATGCTTTTCTGCTTACAGACTATAGAGAGCGCGCTAACACTTTGAGCTTACCCCCACCAAGCAAAAATTCCCAGCAAGGAAAGGTCTAAACCACCAGATCAAAATCCCCACTCTAAAGCCACTGTCAACCACTGTACCCCCATTCCACCTTCTCCACCACTTATCTCTGCACACCCTGTCCACCACTCACGCCTGCACACCTTGTTCCCCACTCAACTCTGCATCCATAATTTTTGCACTGCCCTGCTCACCTACCAGCAACTTTACCAGGTGTGCAAACATTGCTGACGGCAGCAAGGGCAGGCGGTGACTCAGGTCAAAGGGTTCCTTGGCATAATTTTGGTTCTGACCCATACTTCAAGAAACACTGTTTTAGAAAAAGAGATATTAGTCCAAGTGAGTTCTTTTAAATAAAGTATAGCTTTGGTTATTTATAAGGGTGGAAACCCCATGCATTCCATAACTATACAAAGTTTATTCTATCTACTTAATATATTAAAAATTATTATTGGAGGGAATCATCAAATTTGAGAAAAGGCCAAGTGGCCTTGTACTACATTACTTTAAATGATGGGCAGCTTAATATTCACAATAACTCTTTAGACATGTCTAATAACCACCTCCTGGTGTTGTAGTGCACATCTTGCTACATGTGTGGGTCTTGCAGCTTGTAAGACTTGATTTACTCTTCCCCTGGTGAGGACGACTAAAATATGTGAACAATGAAGGTATTTGTAAAATAACTAACCGTAGAAACCCATTATTTCTTCAGAACATATGTATTGCTTGAGGCAGCCACTGCAAGGAAAGCTATATGAATATACTGTGTGTGTCACTGTGTGGACTTGAGGTTTATAATCTAGACAGCGTATTTTCCTTAGTCATTTGTGGATTGTATTTTATTGAGGCTTCAGTTGCCCACAGCTTCCATAGTTTAGATGCTGATGTTTGTTAAGATGCTTTCCTGAGAAAGAGAGAGAGTCTTTTTAACATTAATCACATAGTCAAGCTGTGAATGCAGCTTTTGCATGTTTGCCTTTAAATAGTATTTTTTTTGTTGATCAGGAATAGCATATGCATATACACTGTACCTCCTATAAATAAGCAAAATGCATTTCTATATTTTAATTTGTGTTGACAATGAGCTCAACAAAGTTGGCAGACAAAATGATAACCCCACACCCCCACACCCCCGTTATTGTCTGTGCTCATTAAAACAAGTTTTAGCAATTTCTAGGCACGTTAAGAAAATTAATTACGTTCCCTATTTTGTGTTATAGTTTTTATATTTGTTGCTTTTGTTGACCATACATTTTTTTTTCATTATTATGTATTATGTAATCTTTAAAGTGAAGTAAAGCACTTTCCAAGGCTTGCAGCTGGCAAATGAGCAACACCTAGTTCATAAACATAAACTGTTTTACCTGCTAAAATATTATTAAAATATGTGTAAATCACTTCAACTAGGATTGTGATTTAAGGCATTCCTACTAAAAAGTTAGCTCTTTTTCTAGTGCAGTTAAGAAGTACAGCTTAGTCGCTGATCCAGTCCACCCTCCCCAGTCTGCTAATTGGACAATGGAGCAGCAGAGCACTGAAGAGTCCACCACTCTGCTTGTTTCTAAACTGCGCAAGATCTTCATGAGAAAATGATATCCTTGTGCAATGCAATAGAGCCTGATTTATAGTAGATAATAAATATATTATATATCTACTATATAATAGATATAGTAGATTTAAATTCTCATTTAAATTATAATGAATGTTGTCAGAAACATCCTAAAATGTACAAGCATGCAGCCTATAAACCGGAACTAAAGTCTTTTGTGGTGGGTGGGCTATTGCCATAATGTACACATATGCGCAGCATACGTGCACATTATGGGTTGGAAACCTTAGTGGTCCCGGTTTTCTTTGCTGCAACCTATCACCAGGCCAGGATTGCCATGCCAAGGAGTGAGCTGGAACAGAATGGCTACAGTGTAGAAACTACACAAAACATTAGGCTGATTAGTAGTCAGGCCCGTACAGAGATTGTGGGCCGTCAAGAGAATGGTCAGATCAATCTGGATCAGCCACAAACAAGGCAATCAGCATTTTTGCACAAAGGTTACCTGGTGATAAGGCATAACACTGGCCACTTTGAGGGCTGGAGCTTAAATACCCTTTTGGTCAGAGGACACAACTAGCCTGGCTTCAGGGAACTCTGGAAGTCCTGGCAGTTATTCTGTAAGTACCATGGGAAGTCCTGAAAGGGATTCCTAACGTACAATTGGGAGGTCTGGCAGGGATTCTGTGAGTACCATTGGAATTCCTGGCAGGGATTCTGAGAGTACAGGTTCTGTAAATCTTGTCAGATTCTGATTGGCTTCTGGCTAAATTCCTGTTATCTTACAAATGACAGAAATGATCTGGGGTGTACACTCCTCTGTACATGTGCCACAGGCACTGTACACTGAAACTGCTAGAAGCAAGAGGAAATTTCTTGGCGGAAGATATTTTGCATGTCTCATCTGCCAAAAATTGTTACTTTCTAGAAGTACATTTTGTAAGTTTTGGTCCACTTTAAAGGAACCTTTAGTTGGAGAAATATGGGGGCCATTATTGCTGACCTCATTCAAAAAATGCTAATTTAAAATTAGTTGTATATGGATTTAAAACTGTTAGAGCAGGAAAAAGTATGAGTTTGCAGTATAGAAAGTGAGTCAAGTTAGAACATCTGATCTACATGCTTGTTCTAGGTCAGTGCCTCTATAGGTACCGAAGCCTTTGGAATGACATGATAGCCAGGCAACTAGCCTTTTCAAAAGAGGTCAGCAATTTCAGCCTCCCATAATCTCGCAATTCAAGATTTATATATCTGGTAAAGCTTTCATGATTTTATTGAATTGGCTCTCCTCAGTAGACAGTTATGCTTGATGGTAAACATTGTCTGGATAAGACTTTCCTTGCTGATGGATATTTTTATCTGAGGTAAGGCTGGTAATAGTTTATACGGAACACAAATGTATGTTCATGCCGGTAAACTTTACTTCAGGCAGGCCATGACATCTCTCACAGATACTGAACAAATAGGCAAATGACTGCCACAAATTACTTTAACGTGCTAACATTGGAATGAGAGGGCTTTGGTTTTGAAACTTGAACCTGATTCTAGAGCATGAGTTAATACTGATATTGCAACTTACAGTGAATATTCAACAAATTAATATTTAGGTAGCAAATTTTAAAAAACCTGTATTATGTCAGGTTGTTTCCACGCAAATTATGTCTTCCAGATGTTTGTGTAGCTTTATGTTGATGTCACATGAGGTTACTAAGTGAAGTATGACAAATCAGTGATGCATGGGATGAAGGTGTGACTTATCATTTTGATGTTGGAGGGTGTTGTATCCCAATTTCATGTAACCATAGATGAGAGGTAAAATAAATCCTTTTCATGCATGTTGTGGGTCCCTCTCATGCCTGTAATTCTGCTTTACTTAAAACACATACTGATTTCTTTGTTCTTATATCTCCGCTGAGCCTCTAACGGCAGCTCATTTATCTTTCAGGTGTTATAATAATTGACCTCAATCAGTATTCCATTATCTTAAACGGGGCAATTATCTACATTGTCACTTTTTTTGTTTGCTCTTTTGACCCTGGGGTCACAGAGGCCTAGAGTAACCAAATCCCACAAAATTATTCCCTTACCTGTCATATAAATAGTCATCCCAGCAAAATGAGACCCAAGGGGGCTTTTGCCAAGGTGTTGAGAAGGCCAGTCTAACTCGATCCTTTATGCTTCTCTTTAAGGAATGCAGCACTGTTCTGGCACGCTATCAAAATAAAACAACGTTCCATTTTTCCTTTTTTTTTTTTGTAGTGAGAGAGAGAGAGGGAGAACCCCTATACTCACAAACACTTCTTTGTGGACTGCTTTATTGAAATTTCCATTCAACTCTTCCATCTGTTAGCTGTGCTTACCACCATTACCAAGGAAAGAATTCAGCACCCTCCATTTCAGGGACTGGGATCATAAAACTGTCTGGATTATTTCAGCTATATTTACAGCTAACTTAATATTACTTTTCTAACGGGTTTAAAGCTTTTAATTCCACTACGTTCATCATTCAGGCTAAAGTTTTGTATGGAGCTGGTAGGATATATAATATGATTATTTTTTCTTAGGCAGTTTTTAGTGCAAGCGAATTGACTCGATTTTCTCATTCATGGCTTCTTCCTCCCTCTTTTTCAGTGCATAGATTTAGGAAGATGATGCTGTCTGGTATAATATACATTTTCTTATAGCAAGCTTCTGTAATAGCAGGTTTAGGTTTGTTTTACATTCAGCATTGATTTCTTAGAATTAAAGACAGAGAGGGGGATTTATCAAAACTGGGCAGGATCTGGAGCAGTTATCCATGGCAACCAATCAACTTCTCTTTCATTTTCAGATCTTAACTGAGCAAACTGAAGATAGCTGATCGGTTGTCATGGGCAACTGCTCCAGATTTTGTCTGCTCCAGTTTTGATAAAATCCCCCAGAG
Organism: Nanorana parkeri; assembly: GCF_000935625.1. Taxonomy (NCBI): domain Eukaryota; kingdom Metazoa; phylum Chordata; class Amphibia; order Anura; family Dicroglossidae; genus Nanorana; species Nanorana parkeri. The sequence continues at coordinate 880,652 of NW_017306526.1, read as the reverse complement.
TATTTCTAAGTTTTTTTTTTTTTTATGTGCCCAAAGCCAGTAGTAAAATTGTTTCTTCTTCACATTACTCCATTGTTTTTCACAAATACTAGTATTGCTAGTATAAAATAGCAATTACATAGCTAAGCCAATCTGGACAACTTTAGCAGTTTGGTCTCATACTGGCATGGTCTACTCTGGCAGTAGCTCTGCCCTCTACCGTATGTTTAGATACAAATTTCTTAAAATAACATGAACATGTATACAGCAACACTAATTTTATGTTAACTGCATAACTAATCCAAACTTTCCTATAAACTATGCAGGAGCGCATGCTTTTATGACAAAGCAGTTATTTGTTGTTATCCTTGGTAAGGATTTCATACTATTAGTAGGGTTGCCACCTTTTCTTCCAGCGAAACCCTAACACTCTAGCGACGCACGGAAATTTTTTAGGGAGAATGAGTCGCGCCTTATTCAGATGTAAATAGCTCCACCCATTCATATCTAAATATCACAGTTGAGACTATTTTTCAATGGGGGGCCAGTAGCCCCTATCTTAATTTTGGTTGCCCCTGTCTGCCTGGCATCATGGGTCTGGGTTTCAGCTGCCATGAAACCCGGACACAGCATTCAAAACCCGGGTGAATCCTGGACAGGTGGCAACCCTAACTATTAGGCTAGTGGGCATTGGCAAGGCTAGATAAGAGGTCTGTAGGAGGAGTGCAATACAATGGCATGAGAGGATTGTAAACGGAAGACGAGATAATGGTACAAATGGTACAAAACATCAACAAATCTATATGCTATTTTGTACATGACAGTCAGTGTCTACCTCTGGCAAATTCTGTTTTCTGTCGATATAGACAAGAAGCCATCCAGATACCAGATTGTATGTTTTTGTTTTTTTGGGGGTTTTTTTTATGCAAGTTACACATTTTTTAAAAAAATGCTGTTTCATAAACGGTTTTTTTCTCAGTCCTTCTTGCCATCTTCATAATTTAAGTGTATTGGACCTTGTTTATCAAAGCATGAAAAGTTAAAACTATATTTTGCCTATAGCAGTGCTCTACTTTACATCTCTATTGCAATGTTAAATACTGAAAAGAAGAATCCAACTGCTTGTTCTGGTTGTCAGATACTACTCAATGCCAAACTCTTGCCGTAGTGTAAGGAAGCATTAGACCATCTGTCAGTTTTAATTGGTGATTATACTATGTAGATTTCCACTTCCTGTTTTTCCTCTGATATACAGTAGGTACATCATGTAAGGGCAATGAGAATTATTGGGACAGGAATGTGCAGACCGCAATAAAACTTTCACATTGGTTAATGCTTCTCTACTCCACTATTTTTTTTTTATTTCCTTATACTCTGTGCCCATTAGATAATTTACCACCGCTTCCCATTTCTTCTACTCCTTCTCACAGGGATAGGAGGTGAGGAGGGGACACAGGCATCAAAACCTGCAGACATTTAAAACCATCAGACTATACTTTGTTGGGAGTTTGGCTTTGTGATTTTGTGAGACGAGTTCTGGAAAAAAAAAGCACTTTTAAAAGGGTTAATTATGCGCTGATGTTTATCTCTGTCAGATGGGTACACAAGAGACCGGATAAGCTATCTGTTTTGTGCTCAATAGAAGTTTTTCTTCTAGTCACTAAAATATAAAATTCAGTTTTCCAATAAATGTGATATATGATCGAATCTATAATGTTCATAAATTTATGTTGCACGTTTTGGAGCCAACCTGTGTATTAGTACTTAAAAAGGGAATATTAGTATTTTTAATAGCTACAAGTATGCTGAGGGGTATTGAATGTTTGGTTTTAAGAGATATAAAAACTATTTGCAGCTGTGACGGAATATCCCACCACGGTCATTTGGCTCTGCTCTTTAAAGAGTTATTGCCTTTTTTCTCACTTAAAAGATGTCATGGGACGCGTTCCATGTAATGTTAGTTCATCATATGTTTGTAAGCACATAAAATGCAGACACTTTAATATGAGTTCCCTTTTAACTTATGTAGTGCTGGAGCCTCCTGCTGCACTGTTTAGTATACAGAAGACAGATGTACAGGCTTTAGCTGCAGCCACTTCACATGGGAACTTGCTAGAAACTATGAGAATCTTTTCAATTAGACCCAGATTCCTAATGCCCAAGGAGTCTGTTTGGTTCATAAGACACTAAAATATAGTCTAGAGAGGTCACTGACAATAGTAAAAATTGGAAATGTGTGAAGTTTTGCTGCATTTATATGTTTTTGGAATAATGATATTATTCCAAAAATAATAATCACAATGTTTTTATAGACAGTGACTGTCGGAGGACATTATCATTTTATTTTCCAACTGTCAACTAATATATGAAACATCAAATAAATCCAATGATGTCTTTAAAGGATTTAGAGAGCAGTTCCAAGCAACAATTGAGCTACTAAAAATATTCAGAAAACACAACTGTGCTAAAATCTGAAAGTATAGTTTGTTTTTGTTAATCAGGGTTGTCTGTAATGCAGTCTATCCAAAACAGGTTTCAGTTATGGCTGACAGTGGTGAAGTGAATCTCCAACATGTACCCTATTGTGTTCTAGGACTGCAACATTGAGCTCTCCATGCCTCATGCCTTGCTCAGTTACCATAGAATTGAATGCATTCCTCATAATGTAAGTTTAATGAAAACTTCAATCTAAAGGAAAGACTTCTTTGTCTTGGTCTTGGCAGATGGGTAGCCCTTCAGAGATATTGACACGAGCATAGCTTAGAGTTTATTCAGTTCATGGATAAAGCAATCAAACACAAAAGCAGAAATATTAGTGTTGGACGGTATGCCCCTTAAAAAAAAAAAAAAATTAAGAGTAATCTATATAATTAAAAAAAGAATGAATTGCCTGCATCAGGACCACTAAGACTTCCTGCCAGTCTCTATGAAACTTCTCCTTCGCTAGTAGGGGCCAGCAACATGTCCTCCCATCTCCAGCAAGTGAGATTCAGTAGTGTTTGGGGTCAACAAAAGAGCAGTTCTGCAGGGGTAAGTGGGATGCTCTGCCTCTGGTGATGTCACCAGTGGCAGAGTTACACCCCTGATATCAGCCTTACTCAGCAGTTTTGTTTACATGCATTTAAAAACATCCATACTATCAGATTTGTTTCAGTGTTTGTGTTATTGTAGTACATTTAGAACATTAAAATAAATAGCTGTATAGTAGCTGTACCTGTTTTTTTTTCTCAGGCTTATATAGTACAGCAAATATATCTACTGGCAAACATTTAATTGTGTACAAAAAAAGCAAAGCCTAGCACACAGGCACGTTAGTACCCACACATGGTATTCCCCTTGTGAGAAGTCTAATGTTGGCCTAATGGAAGTGCAGTTACTCACAGGGCTTTGTGCTTGTCGTGAACTCTCTAACATGGATAAAAGTCAAAATGTGAGTACAGAACATTTCTGCAGCAGCTTTGGGCTGGGATTAACTTGGATCACCTCGTCCCATGCTTTTAATGAAATTCTCCCCCTTGTATTTTCTTGTTTGGAAGGGAGTCCAAAGTTATCTCATGCTAATTTAGTTAGGCAGTGCCCTCGAGCGATGTCACAGGCCTCTATGACCCTTCCAGAGAGACTAACTGAAGGGATGAGGAGAATTAGACATTCCTGAGAAATTGCAAAGTAGCAACCCCCAGAGATTTCACATAGAAACTAGCTGCAGACAAACTGCCAGAGACCAAAGTCACCTTTTCAGCACTTCCTTGACATCGTTCCACCAGTCCCATCTGGCTTGCCTCAGAGGTCAGCACTTGGACTGGGAAGGTGGTAGCTGACATCGGGGAGGTCTTTTTGATTATTATATTAAAAAAATTAAATATTACACCAGTGTGTGTAATGCACATGCTCTTTAACAATCATTGTTGTGCATAATGGCAGAAAAACATTCCTATTTCGTAAGTACAGTGTCTCTAGCCCTTAACTTCCATGCACATGTCTTTCATGCTCTACTCTGAGAACATGGTGGCACTGTTGATATCCTGATCAATCCTCAAGAGGATTACTCTGCTCAAGTTGGGCAAACAATAGTGGAAGAACTAGGTTTACTGGAAAATATGACCACAAAGATGATTACATTTAATCTGCTGGTTAAGGATTGTCCTGGATTGGACCTTTTTGCTGTCATTTAGCACATGAGGGTAAAGTAACACCACACACATTAGTTTGTTTTTGTAAAATATATATAGTTATGTAAAACCTTCAAGAACTTACCATAAGTAAGCTTACAGCATGTATTTTTCTATTAATGTACGAGTGTAAAGCCAAATTTCTTTTTTTTTTAGTTTTGGATAGAATGGAGAAGAGCTAGAACCTCTGTCTTGTTTTATTGCTGTCTTTTTCCTGCTAGGGAGATTCACCCTTATTAATGGCCCAGGTGACCATTGTTTCTGGTAGAAAAGGTAATGGCAAATCTAATATTTTTGAGTTGTCATAGTATCAAACGATGAGATGAAATGTTCCAACGGACAAATCTATTCTGGTGATGAGGAGATAGCCCCCCGCTTTGGAGAGACCTCATCTTACTTCCTGCTGTGTCTCTAGGACAAGAAGTAAAGGAAAAGCTCCCCGTCTGATCAGACAGGAAAAAGAAACAAATGCGTTTAAACCATTTCCTACTTTAGCCCAAACTTTAAAAATGGTTGTTAGTTTGCATATGCTTTAGGGCCTGTTCACACGATGTCCGTTTTGTGTGCTGACTGGATCCGTACGCTGCTGCACTCAAAATGCATCCCACTGTATCCCTATGTGTTTTATGGGCTACAGTTCTCACATGCGCAGTCCGTTCAGCTTACGACAGAAAAAATACTGCATGTCACATTTTGTCCGGTCCGGAAACGCACGCAACGGAAACGCAACGCAATGCAGCTAAGGAAAAAAAAAACCTCAGAGGCTGAATCTGCATACTGACAGCCCCTTGGCTAAAAAATTAAATAAAAAAATGAACTGTCAGCATCAGGGCCGAAAACGCGTCAAAAACGCACTGCATCAGCAGCTCCACGTCTGCTGATCAGCACCTGATCTCATGTGAACAGGCCCTTAATGATTTGCAGTGTTTGTATTGCAATGAAAAGGAGCTGTAAAGAGAAGATAGATACATTTGCATTTGCCATCTTCGTGGCATGCATTCGGGCTCTATAGGTGGCTATACAAGGCCACAACCTTACGGGGATGCACCTTTTTGAGTTTTCTTTTTTGTGGCATGAGGATTGGCAATGTAGGGTGTCATACATGAGGTCCCAGTTGTCTTTCCTGTATAGAGGTAAAGCAGTATTTTTTTTTCTACCATGTGAGTACCAAGAACACCTCTTCACAAACTTCACAACAGATCTTAACAGCTAGTAGCAGCGCATCAGTGATGTCTTATTGCCTATACTTAGGCTGACATAGGCAAGCAGATATCTCGCTGTGTCCATTTCTAAAACAATATAGGCAGTCACCAGAAAATGTTTCTTTAGGATAAAACGTTATTGACCAAATAATGGTGACTAAGACCCTTTTATTAAATGGGCATGAGATCCTGCTCTTTATGAGCATCTTTTGCCATTGGCTTTTTAAAATTTTTTGTAATATATCGTGTGTGTGTATGTATGTGTATATATATGTGTATGTGTATATGTATATCACATATGTATGTGTATATGTATATATATATATGTGTGTGTGTGTGTGTGTGTGTGTGTGTGTGTGTGTGTGTGTATATGTTATAAGTTGTGCAAACTATGAACCTTTTAACACATTTATGAATATTGTGATTGGTGCTTTCAATAATGTGACATTTTTATCTTGGGTTTAGTGGTCTTTAAAGACATCAAACTCCTACCACTGAATCAGGCATCATGATGTATGCGATGTCAACTATTCGCAATTTCTAATTTTACAAAGAGGTGGCGGAGACAATTTGCAGGTTGTTTTCAGAACAATGTTGGAAAAAGTTAAGTTTAATTCGCAAATCTATAAATAGACCTCCCTCTGACATTTAAGCATCCTGTCTTTTAAAGAACAACTGCACCTTAAAATTCAATATCTAAATGAGCCTAGCACGCTTGCCAAATCAGCAATAGAAATTCTGTACCAATTTTAAACTAAAAGGAGAACTATGGGATGAGTGAAATACACTCATACACATAGTTAGAGCCGACGTGTGACACTGCAGCTGTCACGTCGGCTCTGTTCAAGAACAGAGCAGTCACAAAATGCTGATCGCTCAGAACGATCCACAGGGACTGTCCAGTATTACAGCGCTCTTCGTGGGGGCGGGTGTGGCCTTGGTGTGCTGCTGTCAATGTGTATGGACCAGGGTGTCCGACGTGTAAATGGGGGAAACAACTGAGGGAAGGGCAGGCAGCACACAATGACAGAGGGGAAGGTGTACACAGGAAGTAGTGTTATATGCTCTGCAAGTTCCAGCATTCAGGGCACCTGGACCAGTGAACTTGAACCCTCTTCCCCCCCCCCCCCCCCTCCCCTCATCCCGTCTTAACCAAACTATAGACCTGCTGAGGAGATTTAGCAGTGTTTACATGCTCACCATTCTAACCCAGCAGTAATTCCACCTGTGTCTGGCATTACAAACACTGGTGAAATTGGCAATACCCAGTAAGTAAGCAAGATTTTAATATTCCACTTTTAACCCCTGTTATTCATCCCGTGTTGTACCATTAGCCGATTAGTTGAAACCCAATCATTAGCAAAATCTTGCTTATTAAATATTGTCATCTTCATTTGCACGTGTAATGCCAGAGACGTGTTTATCACTCTTTTGTTCAGCACTGCTAAGGTAGAATAGTTAGCATGTGAATACTGCTTAATCTCAGCGTATACACCAATCAGCTTGCAGGTGGTAAGGGTGAACAAAGGGGGAGGATCAGAACGGGATTTAATGCTGAGAATTGTAAAGCACAGGATTCTATTACTGTGTACTCGTACCTTCAAAGGAGCCTGGATGGTAGGTTAGTGGTGATGTAAGTGGCCACTATTTTAGTTGACTTTAGTAACAGTGTTGGGCAGATAATGGCAAAAATCTTCATTTATATGGAAAAAGCAGGTGTAGCACTTATATTGCTTATGTAAGAGGTTTGCTAGGCTCAATACAATATTGATTTTTTAAAACAAAGGTGCAGTTGTCCATTAAGTCTTAAGTCGTTACCATTTTCTTATTTGTAGCCCTTTCACACAACACAAAGCATTCAGTTGTGTCTGAGTTGCTTTGAGGTAAACATGAAAACATTAATCTGCAAGGTAAATATGTCAAACAGCCATGAGTGATACATTATTGGGTCTTCATAATTGTGTTGGTTAAAGTCACCTGTATGTTTGCTCACGTTGCCAAAGAGTAATACAACTGCCAGTTTGCACTACATGCTGTCACCGCTATACAACTAAAGCACTCTTGCCTGTCGTTACCCTTTCACACTCTCCAGACATTCTCATTGTTACTAGTAATTAACTCCCTGGATTGTTTTCATTGTATGGATCATGATGATTGCTGTGTGCTTAATAAAACTGATGTATTGATGAAACCTATATTTTGCAGCACTATAGATTGACAAAACTGTAAAGGAGAAAATGCATAGAAATCTAGTGCTGTCCCTTCCTGTCCAGTAAGGCCCTAAAATGCATGTTCCCTTTTAATGTAACGGACCTGCCAGGTCTATGACTGCAGATATGTCAAACTCTGGCATCAATAGCTCCAATTTCTACCAGGGCCCAGTAGATTCTAAAGCCCAATTCCAGGCTATTTGTTTGAATGTCTCCCTGGGCCACCCCCCCTGCAAAACACAAATTCAGCACTGGCTGCAATACTCATTTTTAATCTGGAGCTGTCCCCCACAAGACATCATTAGTTGATATACAGGTTAGCCAAGTGTGTGGACCATGAGTATCGCACCCCGCAAACTAATGAAAACACAATATGAAACTTAATATCCAGCAACCACATGGAGAATGGGATTTAGACCGAAATTCATGAAATGGTACAAACAACAAAGTTCATAAAACATTACATTTTGTATTATTTGGTACTTAAAACACACAAGTGCAATACACAAGGTGCGTATAAAATGAAAAAGAAAATCGGGACAAACAAAATATTTTAACCAAGTTTGGTAAACGGCTACAATATTATGGACATTATTATACAAAAATGTTGGTCTTCTCAGAGTTCTCAGTCTTCTCTACATTTCATTTTTTCATTTTATGTGCATCTTGTGTATTGCACTTATGTGTGTGTTAACTACCAAATAATAAAAATGTAATATTTTATGTACATTGTTATTTGTACTCTTCCATGAATATTGGTCTAAATCCTCATTCTCTGTATTTTCTGGATATTAAGTTCCATATTGTGTTCTTTCATTACAAGACTTTTAGTCATCTGTGTTGAATCAACTTGGATGACGAAGGTAAGACCATGAGTACAGTATGTCATGGCCCCGCCCCTAAGGACAGCACCCTGCATTTGCTGTGGATTGATGCAGAGACTGATGCTGATGTCATCTCATTAGCTTAGGTTCACACCAGATGAATATACAGTATATGATTTGCACTTGGTATTGCAGAGTGCATTTGGGCTGTTCATTCTTTTAATTAGGCTGTCCCCCAAAGTGCATGCAAATTTTTAACAAATGTATCACATCAAAACGCATTGCACTCTCTTACTGTGCATTTTGGTGTTCTACAATGCACGTGCGTGCTTTGGCAAGTGTGTTTGGGGTGCCATTAAGAATGAATGGCACCACAGGATGTCTGCAAAAAATACATGCATTGTTGTGTGATGTGATAACTCCTGTCACACAGGTGTAAACCAGGGTTAATTCTCTCTGCATCATCCAGAACTCCCCTCCTCTGGGAGATGACCCTGCATATCACATGATGAACAAGCATACATTAAATAAGTTAAGGAAAATAGAGGGCTGCGGGGAGTGGTGACTGATGGTCATCACTTTCTGCAGGGAGAGGATCAGGAAGTCGGCGATAAGCGGTATGTGTTCGCAGATTTCCCAATTACTAGAGCCCACCTGTGACAGCTTCAGTGTCACAGGTCGACCTGAATTATGGGGATGAGTGTTTTTCACCCACCCCATAATTCTCCTTTAAGGTCTTCGTTAAAGTGGCCAGCCAACAAATTGTTTAATTTAATTATTTTGGATAGCGTGTGGGAGGGTTAGAACTTCTGTCATGTTTTTATTGTAGTTTTCCTGTTGCGGAGACCTCCTACCCCCTTCCTGGTGACACAGCAAGAAGTAGACACATCAGTGGGAATACAGATGGCAAAATAAATGTGAAAGAGGTTCTAAGCCGCCTTTACAATACTAAAAAAAAAATATTTTTCTTTACCGTTTATTAACCAGTTGCCGTCCGAAAAAAGACGGACGGCACTGCTGCATTAGCGGGTTGCCGTCTCCAGGCGGCATTTTTTTTTCTCCTCACGCGCGCCACCGGGCAGAAAAAACCAGTGCAATGCATAGAGCCTTTACCTGCTGTTTAACATATACCCGATCGGCGGCTCTATAGCCTACCGATCGGGTATATGTGCTGGTGTGTGCCCCCCTCGTCTGCTGTGGCCGCCGCCGTCCCCCTCCTAACCCCTCACCTTTAATCCCGGGATCCGCTAGCCCATCTGCGGCCCGGGACCGGCTCGGGAGGAAGAGGGAGGGAGATCAGCTCTTTGCTGTGTAAAAAAACTATATATAAATAACAAAAGTAAAAAGAATAAGTCACATATAAAAAAGTTTTTTTAAAAACTCAAAATGTTTAAGTCCCCCACCCCCACGTTTATGCACATATAAACGTAAATACGCGTCCGGTGCACCAGTGCGTGAAAAACGCAATTTCGCTACACACGTTACATATCGCCGCGAATGTCGGAATGAGAGCAATCATTTTAGGGCCATCAATCACTGATGACACTAAACTGATGAGCGGTAAAAGCTTTTAAAGCGTCGCCTATGGCCAATTTTGGGTATTATCGTTTTTTGAGGTTTCACGCGCGCACGCAATTTTAAGGCTTGACGTGTTTGGTGTTTTTTTACCTGACGTGACCCCGTCTTTTACATTTTACCAAACAATTTGCTTAATATAGTAAAAAATAAAACCTGCAGTAGTGATTAAATACCACCAAAAGAAAGCTCTATCTGTCCCTAAAAAAATTGTATAAAAGTTATTTCAGTACAGCGTTGAATGACGGAATAAATGTCAAAGTACCGCAGCGCCGAATAATGAAAAATGGCCTGGATGGGAAGGGGGTTTAACACCACGGATGTCAACTGGTTAAGGGACACAGGAATGTAGTAATTCTTCTTTTTTTATATATACATTCTTTATTTAGGATAGAGACATACAGTCACAATAATAGTGTAAGCCAGTTATAGGTAGAACTCTTAAAGTAACAAGTAAATTGAAATATAGAAATAACATCTTGAACTGTAAGATATGAGATATCTTATCCTGTCACTATTTCTATTGATGTTAGATGCAGGTCATTTTGGATTTTGATAGTTGTGCATCTAAATGTTTTTTTCTGCACAATTCAGTAAACTCAGTTTGAAATAAAATATTGCCTTCTGGCAAAAAAATTATATGGTTCACTCTTCAGAATAAATGTAGAACTCACATTAATAGCCCACAACAGTGGTGGTTTGTGAGTTCGCCTGGTCACTAACTTTCACTCTGCTTTTTAGCACATTCCAGACCTCCTGTATGCTGTGTTTTGTTGCTGCAGAGTGTTCTTTGAGTCCAGAGCCGTGCCATTGTCTCGTGTGATTCTGACTACAACATTTATCAGTATTGCCTTTTGGCTGTAAAAGGTTGATTTTAGTCTCTTTAGGAAAGCTCTGGTAATTCTACCCACCCCACACTACTGTGGTTATTTGTGTGTGATCCTTATATGGGCAATGCAAATATATAGATAGATCTATCGATAGATTATC
>NW_017306526.1:858241-869686 GCF_000935625.1 Nanorana parkeri | reverse complement strand
TTTCTTTGGTTTGTTTTAATATCTCAATATATAACTGTTACACTGTGCTCTGCATTTAGTTTAGTGCCTTGTGTGATATTACACAAATAATATCCTTTTTTTTAAACTGTGGCACCGCCTATTGTGACAGTCTTGCTTTAGGTATTCAATAGACTGAGTTGCAGCTACCAGAATTGCATCACAGATTTAATTGTTGGGACTATTTTATTTGTATTATTTTTATTCCTGCCCTTTTAATTGAGTAAGAGTATGAATGTTTTCTTCCATTAGGAAATCTCTTCCCGCTGCTACTCCTGTTTTGCCTCCATTCTGAATTTGCCTGGCTCCAGTCTTAAGGTGCCCACACACCTTACAATAATCGCGGGAAATCCCGCGATTGTACGATTATCGCAAGGTGTGTGGAAGGCGTGCAACTGTTTATACTGTGCGGTCGCACGACTTTTATCTTAGGAACATCTTCGAAAACCCACCTAGAATCGTACGATTGTCGGCGGGTGTGTGGCATGTTCGTAAGATAAATGCCGCACGGTCCGGTGTGCGCAAGCGCACACTGCCCTTCAGCATTGCGGTAATTGGAAGCCCGCCCCTCAGCGGGCGGGCTTGCGATGATCGCAAGTACGATCTGCCTGTTCAAGATGGGCAGATCGTACGTTTTTTTAATTACCTTACAACCATCGCAAGACAAAAGTCTTGCGATGATTGTAAGGTCTGTGGCCAGCATTACTCCACTGCCCTACCCTACCCTTCAGTGAATTGATCTCCAGCCGCCAGTTACTCTTACTAACTTCTATTGCCTTGCCTGGCTTTGTGAGTACATTGGCCTGTACCCCATATAGGGTGTGGTTGGCAGCAACACATCTGTTAAGAGATCCGCTGAGTACAGTCCCACTGAACTGGGTGACCTTGCGTTATTCTTCTCTAAGAGTGTTTTTTTGGTATCCACACAATAAACTGATATTAGCACTTTATATCCTGGGACCACTATTTTTATAGATTCATCATCCTTTCTGGCTTACGTAGCTTTGCTACCGGACCATGGAATCTGTTCTATGTCCACCAGACCTCAATGTCTACTTCTGACTATTTGTCAGTCTGTCCATGATTAAAAGAGAAATATGGCCAAACCCTTTTTGGCCATAGTTTTCTTGAGAATGTCCTCCTGTGACCCAAAACTTGGCATATAGAGGGCTTTGGCCTTAGAACAACAACAAAAGTGGCCAACAAAAAAAAATCTATTTTGTTTTTTAATAAGTTTTCTTCCACCTGATTTTCCTTCATGGCGCTACCTACCTTGCTCTGGAAAACCTAATTCCATTTTGGTGTTTCCTGTAAGTAGCAATATATCCCTATTTGTTTCTCTTTGTCATCCAGCCTTGTTCAGGCATGATTGTTTCGGCTATTCTTTTATTTAGAATTTAACATCAGTTGGATTCCTCAGCTTCTGTTGCACTTCCCCAAGTCTGACTGCTTTTGGATGTCCCAATTGTCTAAGAATAACTACTTTCACACATCCCACAATGGACAATATAACAATACTACTTACCATAAAATCATTTTTTTTAATCTATTGAGAAACACAGGTGCAGGGGCCTCTGTGCTGTTGGTCTTATATACTGCTTGCTCACAAAACTGAAACACGGTAGTTGAGACAGGGTTATATGAGGCAGCAGTATGACCCAGTTGTATAAAAATGACTGGCTACATTCCTGCGTCCCTCAAGGGACTTCATGTAAAACAATTTACAGTAAGTTAAAAAAAATCTAATTCATTCCTGTCAGTGCAGAGATTTTGTAAGGAAAATCTGGGGGCACAACAGTAAAAATGTTCTAATGTATACCCATTTTATCTAAAACTTTAAAAAAAAACATGCTGAATAGTTTTCTTTATTTATGCCCAGGACTCGCACATACATTTGGACATTTTATTGATCCTTGTAATGCTTTATTTCCGACACTATTGCTACTTCATCCTGCATTCTGGGAAACCCATTTCCTGTTTCCTTCTTCCTGTGCACACTATATCCTTAGTGTAGCAGTGCTATATATCTTTAATGCACACATCTTTTTCAGCTTTGGCATCTGCACACCACTTGTCTTCTGGTTTTACCTTGTGACCTTTTCCCTGAATGCTTTTCTCTTCCTTATGTCTTCTGTCATGTCTTTTATAGCACCCTTGGCTGTAAAGATGAGCAGTAAAGACCTCAGAGCTGTTGGTGAAGTGGAAGCCTTTTCCGAAATAAAACTAAATCCCTAGAACACTGTTCACCATAGTTCTCAAGTGCATAAAGTGTTTTTACATTTCTCTTAGAAGATTGGGTCACCTAGGTGTCACCACTATAGTGTTCCCCAGTGTTGTATTAATAACTTCAGCCCTTTTGCACCTCACGTGGCCTTACAAGTTTTGCTATTTTCCAGATGCGCATTACAGGCTTGAAAGGTTGCAAAAGATCCCCCCACTCATATATATTTTCTAATAGTGTAGGGAAAAGATGGTGGTGTTTTTCTATGTATTATAATTATTATCAAGGATTTACATGGTGCCAACAGTTTCTGCACCGCTTTTCAGTATAAGGAAGACATTAGAGTTACAATACAATTCAAGACAAGGTGGTTAGGAGGGCCCTGACCGCGAGAGCTTACAATCTCATGACGCACCTAAATCATTAAAAGCGTTAACAAACAGAACACTGCCTAGAATTATGCATTTTTCTAAATCCGAAAATTAATGTTATGCAAAATTGTAGATCATTGACTTTTAAGTCCCCGCTCACACATAGGTGTTTTGTAGCTCAAAGCTTGGAGCTTTAAAATGCTGAACACAAGAAATCATATGGTTTAATATGACCCCTGTTCACACCTGAGTGTTGTCACTTGTAGCAAAATGCCTGTTGCTGGAAAAAGTACATAAGCGACTTTTCTGCATATTTCTCTGCGCATTTGGCCCCATAGACTCCAATGGAAAAGCGCAACACAAGCGTTTTTGATCATATTGTCACGCAGTTTTTGCACAAGAGCCCGCCTTCCTCTGTAGAAAAAAGAAATGGCCAACAAAAACTACAGCACAAGCTGAAAAGCGTGTGACAAAGCACTTGACAAACGCATGGCAACGCTCAAACAGCTTTAAAGTAATTTATGAAAAAAGACTTAAAACATTGATGCTCTGGGTTTGACCTTACTTGTTGAACCTTTGATTTGCTATTTATATCGGCATGGCCTCGCTCGAGTTACACTCTTTGTTTCCTTTATTTTTTTTATGCCTCTATTTTTCTATCCCTTCTTTCTCCATCTTTCTATTAGTTTCTCTTTCAAGGTGTTCCGTTTTTGTATTTTTTTTTAACATCTCAAACTGCCTCTGGGTGTTTTGCCTCAGTCATGGTACTGGATTTTTGGGATGCATATAGTCAATTGGGCCTTACATTTGCACTATATGTGGAATGCTTTTTCTCTACTGCAAATGGGCCCCCTTTTTGATTGCCGTTTCATGATTGTTGATACATCTCACTAATCCTGATAACATTATTTCAGTGACATGCTATTTTTCTGATATATATGAATATTAATGTTTGGATTTTTTACTGTTTATACCCTCTGTGTTCCTTTTTCGAAATTTAATAAAATGTATGTACAAGAAACACTGATGCTTAGGTGTGAACAGGGACTAAAGGCTATTGGCTAACTGTTTCATATGTTTAAAGTATGTATTTATTATGTTATACTAAAATGATCCACTTAAATGATTCGTTCATCTCCTGTTGTGAAGGAATACCTCATATGTTATTAAATCTGTGTACGTTTGCCTGTATGGTTGAATCATTTTATTTTACTAGTTTTGATTTCCTTTGAAATATACAGGTATAGGAGGTTACAAATATAACATATACAGGAGGTAACAAGTCCCCTTGATGCCTCCCCTGTTTTCATCAGATGGACACAGAGTTCCTGATCTCCTTCTTAACCTGTATCACACTAAATCAATAGTACACAGGGCTGAGCACATACAGGTTTATTTATAGCCACAAGAGGATCAATCAACATTGTGTTATTACATTATGTATACTTAGTCCCCTACCCATTATCCTAAACATGGCAATAATGAGACCAAGAACAAGAGGGAATGTTGGTCTCATTGCTGTAGGTTTGGGTGCTGGTGTGGCAGAAGCTGTGTATCTTGCAAGATTTTGCACATTGTGAATAGCTTAGGTCTAAATGTAAAACATATACGTGGCTATTCCAGCCATTTTGTGCAGAATACCTCCCAGGCAACCTAATGGCTAAAATGTATCCCTGGACAAATAAATATGATTTTTTTTCCAGTTGTGCATTTGTTAAATCTTTAAATGTTGGCAATGTAACATCCTGAAATATACCATTGTATTACTTTTCCAGTTACCTGCCCAGCAACTGTAATGCTGAGAGTGCAAAGCGATGTAGTGTTAGCCAGTTGAGCTCTATTTTAATGCACAGTGTTTCCAGTCTGACATATATATGGATGAGGAGATGTTTAGACTTATACGGGAAGTTCATTGCAGAGAGAACCTAAACAACATGATGATGCCCATTTATAGTGCAATAGGCAGGCAGGTGAACAGGAAGCTGCAACAATGAATAGTAGTGTCTGCATCCTGACTTTATTGTGGCATGAGCTGTGTCTATTAGAACAGTGGCTGAATTGTAATAGGAATATTTTAACAGGTACCGTCTTCACATTTAGTATTCATTTCATATTTACCCAGTTGGCTAACTTCACTACAATAAAATTATTGTAAGCTGGAATTGAGTCTAGAAAGTTCCCTTAAGCCTTTTGCAGTTCTGGTATATAGTCTGTTGCTCTGTGCTACCTGGTGTCTTGAGCCAAAGTAAGCTTTAAGCCCAACTCCTAATGTATTTTATTTTTTAGTTTTGGATATGATAGGTCTTTTGTTGTTGTCTACAATTCCACTGAGGAGGTTTATCTTCACTTGAGATTTCTCCCCAATGACACCAAGACAAGAAATGAGGAGAAGGAGATCAATGGAGCAGGAAGGCACAGACAGCATTTTAAACCTTGCCCCAATTTACAAAATAGTGACCCCTCCAAGTGGGTACATTACTGTCATGGGGACAGGATGTAAGGGGAAGTCTCCACAATAGGAGCACGGCAGTAAAAAACATGGCACAGATTATAAACCCTTCTCCACTCTATACAAAACATGAACATGGTAATCCTCACAATACTGTCTTAAAAGAGAACTATGGCCCAACCTACCATGGCAGTAGTTCTTGTTAGGGTCATAGGAGGACATTTACTAATGTGCTCCTGTGATCTAAAACTCTGCGTATAGCGGGCTATTGCCCATTGTATGCTGACAGCGTAGAGCTGCGCTGCAGCTTGGTAAGATCCTGACAATATTAAAAGTATCCACCCCGCCACCTGATTGACAGCTAGCTCTGCCTCTCCCCCATCTGTCCCTCCAGGCTCTCTGCAGGAAGAAGATCATGAACTGAGCAATCAGCGGTTTGTGATCACTCAATCTATACACCCGACGTGTGACAGCTGTCACGTCGGCTCTCAAAATGTGGATGAGTGCATTTCACTTTATTTAAAAATATTCAGAAATATAAAGAACTGAAAACTTTTGTTGTTTTCTAGCATACATTTAAATTTTATAACATTTTAGATATGATATACAGTGTGTGCTAATGGAAAATGTTTATGCATAAACATTGAACTCCAAATAAGGTGTATATTTTTACATTTTCTTGGCCCACGTTCGCTTTGCTTTTAAACAATAGTGTGTTTTCTCATGATGTATGCAAAAAAACTCTGCAGTACAATGAATTGGTTTAAAAAGTATTTTAGATTTCGTAAACAATTGGATGGTTTTAAAACAAATGGTTTTCAATTACCTCACCTGTTTGGAACATACCTGGTCCACAATTTAGTAAGAATCCAGTATTGTATTCGAGAGGGTGAGGCCAGAAGTAGCGATCACTACAAACTGTAGAAGCTTCACGGGCTTCCAGGCAAGTTGCGTCATACTAAGGTGTTATCAATAAGAGCATTGAGAGAATCTAATGACCTGGTATGTAGCAATGTGCCAACACGTGACTTTTGAGTCTTCGTGTGGGAAGATTGTGGGTTTTTTTCTGGCACATGTTCTTGTGGCTACACTTGGTTACCACAACCTCGACCCAACCCATAGGGTTTAGTGGTGAGTAATGCTGTCAGACTGAGCCTGCTTTTATGTAGCAGAACGATCCCCTAATTCAGAAGAAATAAAGATAAACAATGGAATGAAAAGTGGTCCACAACAATGTTTCTGTATGTATTGTAACAATGACTTGCACAGTACTAAACTGTAGTGATTATATTTAATTAGCACAAGTAACACTTTTTAATGTAAAACAGATATTGTGAATCTTCCAGTATCGGTGTGATATTGGAAGATGTGCTAGCCATAGCATGCCACCAAATCTGAATACTACTTATTTTGCCTTGTAGTCATGTAAATATTTACACACATTTATAGTTTTGCCAGTGTGGTGTATACTAACCCCTTCCACAATACTATTG
Organism: Nanorana parkeri; assembly: GCF_000935625.1. Classification (NCBI taxonomy): domain Eukaryota; kingdom Metazoa; phylum Chordata; class Amphibia; order Anura; family Dicroglossidae; genus Nanorana; species Nanorana parkeri. The sequence continues at coordinate 863,134 of NW_017306526.1, read as the reverse complement.
GAGAGATGTAAAGCACCCTGGAATTATACTATTGAAGAGACCTTAAGCTCCCCTCCATTTTACTAAGAGACATTAAACCTATGCAACATACCCAGTCATGCTGTGTTTTCATTACTGTAACCTGCATTGTATGTCTCTGGCTTTTGACGTTCTGATACGGTGTTTATATTTCAAAGTGAAACTGTAGCTAAATTATGGACATTTAAATCTTTATAAATCAGTAAATAAGCTTATCAACAAGCCCTCACTGACATCTGTTGCTGCAGCCACTGTGAAGCAATGAATTACTGAATTTTATAACAAAGGCATTCTCCTATCATTCTAGTTGGCAACTTTTTTCTCCCCCACAAGTGACTTTGCAGCCTTTTTAGACTTCTGATGTAAACACAATGCACCTGTTCTTTGTTTATATAAGAAAGCTAGAAGTCTGTCAGGGCACTATATAGAAATATATGTAAATAATTAAACCAGAACTCCAGAGAAAAACAGCATGGTAAAAATGAATAGCCCATTAAAAGAAAAAAGTGTCAACTTTGGTGCCACATTCAGTTTAAATCCAGAGATTTCCCCCTCTGCACATTTTTCTGCTACTAGATGTCTTCAGGCTGATGGCCAACTTCATCCGACCCAGTTCCTCTGAACCCAGGTCATCCTGGATCCTTCCCAGCCTGTGACTGGACAGTAAAAGGGGAAGCACGATAATAATGAGCTTATCTTTGTCACTTTAATTTCCCTTCCACTGACTGTTATAACATGTTTTCTAAAGACAACTCAAACATTCATTGCTTTTAGGCCTCATGCACATGGAAGTCAAAATACATTTGCCCAGATGTGTTTGGAGCTTTGCTGGCACAATATAGATGAGCAGAGTTAAGAAAAACAAATACTGAATGTCTTATTCATAGAGCAACAAATGTGACTGTTTAATGATTCCCAATTTAGTAATGCATCCCATAAACTAAGTGCATTCTAGTCATATATCTCATCAATAGTAGGAAGAACCAGTTGACAAAAATAGATTATGGGTACCAAGTATTCATTAAATCAAATTAGTATTTTGTCAGTAGCCTTAATAAATGTTGATGAATCTGAGCAATTCTTTATTCTAGGTACAAAGATGCAGATAATTATACTTAATTGTACAGTGTAGGTAAAAAAAGCAATCCTGCCCTATTTCATGCCTACATATAATGATGCCTTTGTTATAAATGTGCTACCCTTAACTGGAACAATGTTACATATCTGAATTACATTACGATACACGGCATGCCTTCTTCATGCTTGGTTTTTGTATAAACATTGTATACACCAGGGCTCAAAATTTCCACTCGCCCGCTCGCATTTGGCGAGTGGAAATAAAGAGAGGGCGAGTGGAAATTCAGTCAGGCACGCGGTCACGGATCGCGTACCTGACTATGAAAGCAGCCGCTCCTTGCTCTCCTGTCCTGGCTCCGTTCCTTTCGGCCGGAGCTCTGACAGTTCTGAGCCCCGTTCGAAAGGATGGATTAGTAAGGTCTGCAGACCTTACTGCAGAGAACGGGGCTCAGAACTGCAGAGCTCCGGCCAAAAGGAACGGAGCCAGGACAGGACAGCAAGGAGCCGCTGCTCTCATAGTCAGGTAGGTGATCCCGGTCCGTACCGGACTTAATCACGAGGGATCAGATTCGGTGGGGTATTATTTTATATGGGGGGAGGCAGAGAACAGGGCGGAGAGAGTATTATTTTATATGTGGGGGGCAGAGAACAGGGGGGAGGGTATTTATTTTATATGTGGGGATGTGGAGGGCCGCAATGTTTACATTGCTTTATCTTAATATTGTTGTTGTTGATATTTATTTTTGTAACTTTATTCTGCCTTTAACATTTAAAAGTGTAATTTCATAAGATAATTTAAGAGGGTGGGTTTAGGGGCGGAGTTAAGGCCGAGGCAGGGTTGGGGTTAGGTGGGGCAACTGGTGGCGAGTAACTCTTAAGGCCTGGCTAGTAGCTCAGGACTTGAGCCCTGGTATACACTGTATATTTGTACATATATTTAGATAGATAGATAGATGGGTGGGTATATAGTGGATTTAAAGCATTATGATATGCCTGCTGAAAAGATTTGTACTTGTAGAGATGTATGGCTGTCAATGGTTTTATTAAATAAGCAACTCAAACATTAAAATGTTGGAACTTAATCTGACTTTTGTGTTGATATTAATCTCCAATATCGAATAGAAAAAAAAAACATTTGGCATAATCTACAACCAAAGATCTTTTTTTTGTATAATTTTTTATTAAAGAACAGATGAAAAGACATAAACATAAAAGCGGCTCAGGTTATACAACTGTACAAGGTAGAACACGGACAATGGTGGATACCCAAGCCATGTCTGAAAAGTTGCAAATAGTAATAGTTATTGATGTCCTCAGGTCCTTTCCTGACGCATGAGAGAGCCAGAGAAGGTGAGGGTGTGGGGATCTTTATTATGGGTCTACTTCTATCTGCTTTACTAGTTTCTTAAAACCCCTCTAATGCAGTCTTGAAAAAGTCTTAAAAAACCACTAAACTCGGGAGTTAAATCTTAAAAATCTCTATACAAATTAGTAAACTAAATGTGAGAGTGATCTTGGGGCAGTGGCTACTTTACAACACACACACGGACCATGGGGAACAAAAGTAGCCAACCTCCAAAAGGAAGGGCAGTGTCAGCACCAATTCAGAGATTTGAGGATCTACAGCCGAGTGATACACAAACTACATTTTTGTTAAATTAAGGTACATCAATTCATTTTTAAGGTTCAACTCCTGAGTTTAGTGCAAGTTTTTACATTGTGGGGTGAATAGTGATGGCTTTCTTTCCAGCTTGCAAAACTGATGTAGCAAAATGGAATCTACACTTTCTAAATAGGAACACTGACAAGTTACCAAAACACATTTGCCAATCTGCCAAGCTGTATTGTGCATTGCATCCTGTACATTACATGTCTGCATTATTTTTTTTATCACTTGAAGGAAGTTATTGTGATTATAGCTTCTAATTGTTCTCAGTTTTAGTAATAAAGTGGCTTTCTTCACACTGACAACACAATTCTACAGAAGCTAAATGCTATTTGGATAGTTTTCTTGGCAATTTCAAATTCAGGAAATGTTAATAAATCAAGAGACGGAAAATGTTTAGTCCATCGTAGTAAACAGTGTTCCCATTTAAGAAAGATCTCATAAATCCATTTGTTAGCATTGCTGTGTATCTTGTTTCCTAATTTACATGTTGTTTCCTAATTTACATTTTGATTGGTGTGATGTGAACCTTGTTAACGGTTATAATTATAAAATCTCTTTTTGTAAAAACTTTGCTGGCACAAGAACAGCAATTTGAAGAAATGTCCTTACAAAACTTGTTTAATTCACCTCCCTTTATTTTCCCTTACCTGCCACCCATCCACATTTTCCTGTTCTTTGAATTTCTATATAATTTTTGCCTTTTTTGTGAACATACAACATTTGCCAACATTTTCAGTGATGGAATCTGTCAGTTGAGCTTGTCTGACTATTATTATGAGTTCAAGTCAGACATTTAATACACTGTTAATACCATGTTTGTGTCTTTGCTTTTTGGTTTTTAACATAAATCACATTGCTTAAATCATTTTAAGACAGACCAAACACATCTCCTTCTCACTGAAATAGATTATACCCTAGTTAGGCTTTATTGCAATATAATTATTTGCGATTTTCTACTAGCAGGTTTATGTGTACACTTTTAAAGATCAATCAAATACCTGGCACACTTTAAAATATGATTTGGAAGTAGAAGTGCCTTTTTTTTAAATGTAATGTAATGTAATGTAATTGCAGTAATAAAAAAGACATTTGTTCAGACACGTGATAACTAGGAATTGATACTATTATTACTTTGTAGAGTTTTCAGCACTCACACAGGAGCACGTGGAAATGGACCTGGGGTAAAGGTGGTTAAACATAAGTTTGATTAACAAAGCTTGTTTGTTATGGGTGATAGCACAGTTAATAAGTATTCCTGTGCTGGATTGCTGAACGGAAGAATGGGAAGTCAGATGAGAGTCTCTTCATGCTCTGAAATGTCTGATGAGAGACGTCTATGTACAGTCAGTTCTGTATTTGTTAATCCACTTGAGGTTTTTCTCCTTCACTAGTCCAGGTGTGAAACGCATACAAGTGTCTCTGCAGTGGGTGTTTCCCTTTATATAAGACTACAAAGCTGAGGGATTTGAAATGTGGTTTTTAACTAGCCTTTATCACTTCAATAGGTGTGTAAGGTTTTTTGTTTTTTTTCTTTATATTATGTTTTGTTTTTTACTTTTTTTCTTGGCAGTAGACATTGGTAAAGCACGCAGAGCAGGTGTCTTAGTCACGTAGCTCCTAAGAGTGCATTAACCTGGCACACTTGCCCAGTACACTTTTAGCATCGTAGTATTTCACTCTGTATAACATTCTATCAACGTAGAGATTTGTCCTCTGGATAAATGAGTCACACCAGCTTAGTTATATTCTAATGTATTATATAAGCAAGCAAATACATATATATACACTTAGATTCTGTTGTGCCAGTTTATTGTACTTATGCTTTTGTCGAAGGATAAATCAGGGTTCATCCCAGGCAGGTTTAAATTCAAGTACAGTTGATTTAGCCACTATGCATGTTACTAATACACATGTGTTAAATGTCTAATTTAAAATAAAATATTTATATTCAGATCCATTCTCAAAGCATTTAAGGGCTTGGTTTGGGTATATTTTTTCTGAAAATGTACTATGTTTATATAAAGTCTTATAGTGTGCGTGTACAGTGTGTATGTATGTGTGTATATATATCTATATCTATATATATCTATAGATATATATAGATATAGATATATATACACACATACATA
>NW_017306526.1:839724-858011 GCF_000935625.1 Nanorana parkeri | reverse complement strand
AATATGTACTGATTTATTGCACTCATGGGTTCTATTTATGTATAACTTTTGTTATATGATAAACTGTAGATGCGAGTAAAAGGTGGCATAAAGTTCATAGTTTTCCTTAATCATGCAAAACAAGAAAGCCTTAAAAAAAAAAAAAAAGTTTGTCGTTTTCTTAAAATATGTGACCTATATAATGCAGGTAAATGATAGCCAAGAGGTTGCAATGATTTGTATCTGAGATTATGGCTGAGCCGTGTCATGGGTCATGTGGTTCAGCATGTGAACAGGAAGGTGAGAATTGGTGAACTTTTGCCTGAGTTGTGCAGTCCATCAGGGAATAAATGTACCAAATCAACTCTGCAGCTGTATAAGGAGGTAAACGGCTGAGTAGCTCTCACACAGAGGCCTTTGTGCTCTGGACATGATCTAGCATTATGATGGGGTTCAATATTCCTTGGCTTTATAGCAATTACTAACCCATTATCACACTAAAACACTGGATCATTTATCTTCTAATTCCAAATGTCACCTGTTCTTCATTTACGTCTCAATAACCATTAATTATACTCAGTGGAATTTAAACAAAGTTTTTCTCCTCTGTTAAGACTCTCTGGTAAAAGATCCAGTAATGATAAATAAATCAGCCACTATGCAGCTCTCATTTCTCGTTTTCAGACTTAGGTCTGGTACAATGTGAACTATTAGAGGAAATGCCTAGAAATTGGTAGGTCAGGGGCCTGGGAGAGTCTGTCTGACCATTGTTGTAACTACAGATTTCTGGCACTCATTCCAGACAAGAAACTTGTACGCTATGCAAATTTCAGACACAGCATAAGCAGTGAAAACAAACATTAGCCAATGAGGGTTTGCAAACTGAATGACTATTTCCTTTTCATTATGAACAAAGTTTTTGGTTTTTTTTCAGTTTGTTAGCAAAGATGGTTTTGGAGAAACCTTGAAATTGTTGTAGTGCTAGCTATATTTAAAACAACCCTGACTGTTAAAAATGTATTTGTAATACCTTGACTTTGCAGTTGTATCAAGTCATATGCATTTTTTAATGTAGTTATCTTAAAAAGAAAAAAAAATTAATAAGCATTACATAACCGCTAAATGGGTCTGGTACTGATTAAAATTTTCGTGTTCGATTAATCAAATTTTTTTTGAATCGATTAATTTTGTTTAATTATAACGCACATACAGATCCAACTACATTGGCCAGCACAGCAATGAAGTAATAAAATGAACTAGGATCACACTAATCCAGCACGTTATTAATCTCACATGCCCCACTAAATATGGCCGCCGCTTGAGTGGGGCAACTCAGAATAATAACGTGCTAAATTAGTGTGATCCTAGTTCATTTTATTACTTCATTGCTGTGCTGTATGTGTATAGGCCAATGCCTTGGCTGGCGCTCGTGCACAAAGTTTCTTGGGCAAACTCACCGGCCCAAGTGGCTCCGTCGGCTAACGAAGGGAAGGGGGGAGGAGTCCGGTGACGTTGCGGACATCAACGTCACCGTACTCCTCCCCCCTTCCCTTCGTTAGCCGTCACGGACATCGACGTCACCGGACTCCTCCCCCCTTCCCTTCCTTAGCCAAAGGAGCCACTTGGGGAAGGGGGGAGGAGACCGGTGATGTCACCAGATCTCAGACGGGACTCCCGGAAGCCGGCAGAGAGTTGAGTGTTTTCATTAGTGATCAAAATAATTTTAATAGATCAAAAATTTTAACGATTAATCGTTAATTTCCGCAGCCCTACAGCTAAAGAATTCAAATTTTTAGAAAAATAGTGATTACATTAGAGGTCAGTGATCACCTAAATATTTGTATAGTGATGCACATACATACATACAGTTGTCTCACCAAGAATAATGGACAATTAGACTTTTGCCTGTCCTTCAATTAGATATGTACCAATGGAACCCCCTGCAGTTTTCCCAGAGTGGTAGTGGGGCAGATGCATCGCACATGTAGTAAAAAATGTTTCAACCTTTAAAATTCTTGCATGTGTTCTAAAAAAATATTACTTGCATGTATTATAAAATTCTTAAGAACATTGCAACCCCAGCCAGCAATTATGCGAAACTGAAAAGTTGAATAGGATCAAAATCCTATTCCCTAACTTGCACTGTATTAATGGCAAATAGAATCTGCTCTGATTTGGACAACATGTCCGTTTTTCTTCCATTCTGTATTAATCTGCATTTGAAGCAGGTTTATCTTATGCAATATAAATAAATACTTCTTAAAGGTGTAAATCAAACAAATAGTTCTAGACTACAGGACCTAATTTTTTTCAGAAATCTTTCATATGTTTTATAAACTTTTTTTTACTATAGCTGGACTTGGTATATTATAGGGCTCCTTATGCTATATATTTGTATAGCCTAACATTTATGCTAATACAGTAGAACTATAAAGATTGAGCAGAAATTTGTGATATGTATATGAAAAACCATTCATATTTTTTTCTGTATTAGATATAGTATAGAAAGTATAAAAAATTCTTAAAATTGTAATCTTTTGTCAAGCTACTGGTCCACAATATGTCAGCAACTAGTATGTGAACTAGTTGAGACTGTCTGCTTTAAACAGTACAGGTTAATTGCTTCTTACTATTCTAGCACAAACTCTACTCTGCATACATTCCATAACTGTCATGGTGTGGGTCGCTGTATAAATGCAGTGATCTTTCTTTGAGCTGCATGCCAAACAACATTTCCGGGATCAGCAAGAACTGTACATTGGCTTGTTTCTGAGCCATCATGCAGCAATCCAAGATAAATATCAGGTTTGATACAGTCTTTTGTTATGTGATTATGTTTGATTGCTTTGTGCATCATGGGGATGAATAGTTACATGGTATTTAATGGAAAAAAGGAGTTCTCACCAATCTTGTGACACCTAAAAGAACAATATTCAGTGCCTGGTTGATAAGTAGCCTTCAGAACTAACCACAATGCAATGTATCTCCATGGATACATTTTGATTGGATATATACTGTTATGCTGTTTGGGAGCTGTTTGTTGCCTGGCAAGTGACACTAAATTGAAGATTCTTTTTCTTAAAAAACTGCTTTTCAAGTTGCAGTTGTTAATACAAGTTTTTCGTTCTTTCTCTTGTCCTCTCTAGAATAAACAATCACTTTAATTGATGACAAAGTTTCCTTATACTGTGCATCATGATATACATGGTTTTGTGAATCATAGGATTTTAGGGACCTACTGGTAGTCTAATGTATGTATATATTCAATATTATGTAATATTTCTATCAATAGATCTTTTTAATATAGGGTTTCAGGCCAGGTCATAATAATGTTGTGTCTTTTTAGGATTAAGTCTACCAGAAAGGCATTCATTTTTTTGTGACCAGCTTGACAAAGAAGGTAGACCACCTTTGGCTACATGCCTTAAGCTGGCAACACACCAGTGAAATTCTGTGTTGAAAAAAAAAATTTTTTCGTAATGTTAACTCGATTTTCTAATAGTTAATGGGGCTAAATTGACAATTTCAACTGTGACCAAAAAAATTAACTCGTGGGATGGAAAATTTTTCTTGAACCAACAAAATTCTACCAGTAAATGTGGTTTTCGTTTAGGAAACCCCATTCATTCCAAAATCGAATGTTAAAATTAAACAAAATTTCAAACATTTGCTGTATAGTGTGACATGGTCATTACATTTTTTTTTTTTTAGATCTTGTAGTTCTGTAGCTACTGCCCTTCCTGCGTTTTGGACTACAAGCAAATGATTTACAGAATAGTAATGTAACCCTGAACTCTCTTACTGCTATCCTGAGGTCTCATACTGCTACAAGCTGTGCCCATTACAGTGTAGACAGCCATGAAATTTCATAAAATACCTCGTAATACAATCAGGATACGTAATAAATGCAGATACTCTGTCCTAGAGTAAAGCAGATGCGTATTATGTACAGATAGTTGTGTGTACTGTATTTTGTAAAAACCATGGAGATTTTTAGGAGACCCTCTATTCATCTATATGGTGTGGCATTGTGAGGCAATACCACGGTGTTAGGTGGCCTCAAAGTCACCCAGGGTTCTCAGCCAGAGGGGCTGAGTGGCTCCAGGAAGACATTACTGGTACCAGGAGAGAACTGCCTTTTCAGTTCTTTCTGGGTTTTCTGGATCAAGGTTGGGATCCTGGAGCCAGGAGATTTCTTAGAGCTCTGGGTGGGAAGAAATCTCCATTCCTGGGTCCATGCTTTGGTGGTGACCAGCACCTGATTGTGCACCTGTTTACATCCCTCATGAAGTGTGTGCTGGGATGTGTTCAGGGCCCCACCTGTGAGTCAGGAGAGCTCCACCCTGGAGTCAGTGTGGAGGCCAGGGCAGCAGGGAGCTGCGGGTTTGTGAACCATATTGAGAGGATTGGCATGTTATTGCTGTTGTCTGGAGGAACCAGACAGTGGCCCTAAAGATTGAGGCCGGAGCAGCAGTGCTGCGAAAGAGACTTGTTAAAAGACTGGGACACCTTGAGTGTACGTGACAACTCGAGGATTGGTGAGCCCCTATCTGTTATGCTACAGCAAGCTATTTATGTTGGATTTCGTGTTATCTATCGTTTTGAAAGCAAATAAACTGCATTGTACTTGCACCTCCGGTCTTCAGTGGAGTGTCCTTGTTACAATGGTGAACACAGGTTGCGGAGTACACGCAAGTATGTGTATGACACATAGCAATGGGCACAGGACTGCTGCTGTATACAGATTGTGCTTGTCAATGTTCCATGAACCTCCATTCAACAAAAGTGAAAGAAGGTGTTTTTCCACAAAGCCAACTGCTTTCTAACAAGGAAGGACATCGTTGACATCAAGTTATACACATTTCAAGTTCATGGATGTAATGCCTATAGTTGACCACAGACCTCTCAGGGTTGTTGCACACATTTTGGGATTTGCAAATCTTTCAGTGAAGACTGTTCAAAAATATGTTTCATTTTGGTAGCCTTGGGAGAAACGTACTTGCCAACACCGAGGCACCCTGAATAAATATTTTGCCGTTGGGGAGTTAGGCTTCTTCTTCCTTAGATCGGTAGACTCAGTTTGTCGTCTCCTTAGCCCTTCTCTTGTCAAATTGTGTATTTTTTATTCTAATTCTTTTATAATTTTGTGATGTAGCTGTGGTCTCATAGACAGGGTTTCTTCTGCTGTGTGTCGTTGTCCTTACTCCTTTCTTTGTTCCATCCCTCCTGATTAATGACACTAGTGCCCGCTATCTTTTAAAATATCTAACCTGTGCAGTTTACGCTCTCTTTATTGTCAGAAAACTGTTTATTTACTTTTTTTAATCTAAAATCTTTAAAAAGTTAAAACAATTATCTGATTTTATTTTAAATATAGATTTTTAATTCAAATTTACAGTTAAGTCAATTTAATTATAAAATCTTTAGCGTTTACTAAAATTAACTGTCATCTGTAAGCTACTGGTTACTAAATTGGCCATGAACTTCACATACATTCTCGACCTGCTCAGGGTCACCTAGATTAATGGACTCCATGCTAATAGAAGGTGAGCTTGAGAATGTCAAAGCCTAAGAGAATGGTGAACTGTTGGTGATTGAGCCAGAAGTACTTGAGTCCTGTGCATTTCCCAATTTAATGCATGGGGAGTCGAAAGAGGAGTGGATTATGTATACTTTATCCCTAATTTCTATATTTAAGACAGGGAAGAGATTTAATTTCATTGGCCGCTTATGAGGCTCTTTGATAACTCGTATATAGATTGTAATGATCAGTCCAATGCAACAATGAAGAAGTGAACTTAAATTCAAAAGTAGAAAAATGTCACCAAGGATACACAGATAAGCCTAAAACCACAATCAAACGATATTTACTAGGTGTTTCAGATTAGTTTAAGGGGCATCTGATTTTATTGTTAAGCAGAATAAAGGCATATTATTTAAGGTGAATCTCTATACACACTATGGACATATTCTTAACAAGTAGTAAATGAGCTTTAAAACAAACCCTTAAAGTGACACTAAAGACAGGAGTTGAATCTTAAAATGCATTGAAGTACCTTGTGTTTGTTGTAAAGTAAGCCACCGCAGCAAGCGCACTCCCGTGATCACAATCTCAATACAAATTGGTAAACTAAACGTGAGATTGTAGTCCATCAGGGGAGCGAGCTTGGAATGGTAGTTACTGTACAACACACAGGAACCATTGGGAACAAAAGTAGCCACCCTCCAGGAGGAAGGACAGTGGTCGGCACCAATTCAGAGATGATTTGAGGATCTACAGCTGAGTGTTACACAAACTACATTTTTGTTAATTGGGTATCTGAATGCCTTTTTTAAGATGTTACACCTGAGTTTAGAGTCACTTCAACCTTAATCTGTTGAATTTTTTTGTAATGATTGTTTTCCTATTTCCAGTCATGTGTCCGCCTCAAAAACTGCGTAAATCGAAAAGCATATTGCATTAAAGTGATTGTTAGCTATATTTACTATTTAAGCAAACATTTTGCCTAGATACCACAAAATGCCTATTGCCTTTACTAACCAGAACAGAGTTTAGTGTCACTTTTATTGACACCTGCAGGCAATGTGGAGCACTTCATTCTCACAGTCCACAGCTGAAGCATGGAAGTCAACTCAACAGCTCGGCACCTTCTGCTCCCGCGTTGCAAAGCCCCAGCAGGGGGAGCTGCTTCTGAGAGAATTACTTAAACAACTTCGGTTCTTCTGCTGTGAACTGTAAGGATGACTTGCTGCACAGAGTCTAGTCACAGATTCTTTTTACGTAACATAGTTTTGCATATCTTTTTAATGTTTCACAAGTACATTGGATTTTTAGTCTTGGTACGTTTGCTATTAACTTAACACAGTTTAATGTTTTCACATTTAGGGCTTGTTCACACCCGCATTATAAAATGTGTTCTGGATGTTGTCTGTTGTGCAGGGAGGGTGTGAAGGGCAGTGCTTTGTGTTACAACACAAGGCACTGTTTAGATTTTCTTTTTCTTGAAGTGTCACATTCTTGAAGTGTCGCATGACATTTCATTCAAGTCTATCTACATCAGCCAGTTGCAAAGGGCTCTAGTGCAGTGGCATATGCTGTGTAAAAATGCAGCATGTCAGCATTTTTATGCAACACACTGCAACTCGCCTCAATGCAGCATTGTGGTGTAAACAGGGCACATAGAAAATGTTTTCTATGTACCCTTGAGTTGGACCTGCGCTGATCTGAAACAGAGGACCTGTGAATGAGCCCTTAGTAGGGTGTTGGTGGATTGTATGAGATAATAGTGAGTAAAGTGTTCTGTATTTTGTTCAGTAATTTTGAACAAGTATAAACTAAAGGATACTTATTGTTGTACAAGTCTCATTTTGGAAAATTTATGGGGTGTGTGGCCTTTAGTGAACTTTCAGTTCTTCTGCGTGAAAACACATTTTAAATGTGGAAACGTCAGTAATGCATATGTGATTTTGACCAGCAGTGCAGCATAGCAGCACATCAGCTGCCTTGATCCAATATTGCATGTATTTATGACTGAGATCAGAGAACAGTTATTCGGAAGCAATGCCAATCAGAAATGTCAGTTAAAAAAATGCTATAGCAGTCTAGAAATGTACTTACCATTATTTAGAAGTTGAGAAGAATTTTTTACATCACCATTTTGAGTTTGTCCTCGTTATTCCTTATATGGGCTAGACGTACTCCGATTTTCTTTGCTCATGTCATGTCGGCTATCTGGTAAAAGGGAAATTAGTAGATGTCCTACAGAAAGCATGCATTCATAAATACATTGGACCTAAGAAGGCATATTAGCATTCTTCAGAGAACTGCATGTATGTGTCTCTGATAGATCATAGCTAACATTTTGTTATGTATGTCTGATTATGCTACAGATGAAATGTATTATTGTATTGAGTGGCTGTATACTGTAGCTTACTAAAAGAGAAGCCAGCATGACACTGAGATTTTTTACATTGGCATCCAAGGATTGCATTAAACATCCATTTTATCGTGTGTGAAATGGGACACCAACATTTACTTCTAATTCTGCAATTATAGTGGTCATAAATGTGATTTTGTGGCTAGAAATAATTTTTTAAGCTGTCCCCACGGATCTTGTAGGAATATACATTTTCTGTTTTGGTTGTATTAATAAACGTTTGTATATATTTTTTTTTTATACAAGTTTGGTTTTTTCAATGCACTTCGTGGATTCTATTTTCTTAAAAAATCAAAGTGCCAAACTGGCTTCTCTTTTGGCAATTATACTTTATGGGATAATGGCATTCAAGGAAGTGTTGTCTCTATTCACTTTTTGTTCAGGTTTTTTCTATATATAACTTACATTAAGGGGTCTATTTAAAAACAAAAATCTCCCAAGCTTCACATCATTTTATGAAGGGTTTCCATTGGGAAATGTGTGAATCCTGGGTGATAGAACCTTAGATGTTCAGGGCCCTCCTTACCATCTTGTTTTGAATTGTATTGTAATTATAATGTCTTCCCAATATTGTAAAGCGCTGTGCAAACTGTTGGCACTATATAAATCCTATATAAAGTGCAGTGTTTATGTACTGTAGTTCATGTAATACGACAAAGATTCGCTTTATGTGCCTTGGAAACAAGAAACCTAGTAGGTTGTACTCACACAGTGCTTTGTTTATTTATTTTTTAGGCTATGTGGCTGATGCTGCAAACAGATGAGCCTGAGGACTTTGTGATATCTACTGGGGAGGTCCACAGTGTTCGCGAGTTTGTGGAGAAAGCATTCAAGCATATCGGGAAAACCATTGTGTAAGCAAATGACACAGCATTGCACCCTCACTAACATTATTGTAGCACTGGAGCAGTATAAGCAATTGATTACAAATCATACCAGTTGTTAATAAGACACGAAGGCATGCTTAGGGGTTTTATGCTAATTATCCATTACTTACTGATGGAAATGAAACATTTTCTGCATTGCAGAGTTGCTTATGCTGTCCTACTTTGGAAACGTTTCATGACATCAGGGACAGTTTGCACATTTGTATAGAATACACTGCACCTCATTCCTGTTTAAAATAGCCATTAGTCAGGTTCTCTGAAATTGGCATATTTGCAGGTTGGAGTGTTTTTACGATTTAATTTTTTGCCTGCTAGGTATAAATGGCAGACATACAATCATGTTATTTATCTGATAAATGAATAGCTGGATAATGAATTACTGATTGTTACATAGTATTTGAGATTGAACAAAGACACAGGTCCATCAAGTTCAACCTATTGTGTGTATGTTTGTGATTCTGCATATGTATGCGTGTGTACCAGTCCCCATGTGAGTTGTCTTACTAGAATAAATGATGGATCATTTCCATTCTTACCGGTTCGTTATAAAAACAGTAAGCAAATTATTCATGATGCCCAATGATACTCAGGCACATACAGACATGATGACCTGTTACCTTGCCCACTGTCACTTTGAGAAGTCTCAAGTTTACTTTGCCTATAGGTTTATTGAGAATAATGTATTTATCACAGGCTAAAAAAATGCTTGCCAAATCTTTTTGCTTTCAGACCTTTTTTTTTGTATTGCTTTAAAATGTATGCGAATGCTTTGGTGGTGTATGCCAGTTTTTTTTTGTTTCAAAATATTTATTAATTTTCAGTTAGAAAAAAGAACACAATTGGTTTACACAGTATAGTGCAATAACAGAGTATTCGATGCATACAGTATAATTCAAACTTGAGATGCAGATGCATTGTTATACATTATAATGACATCCAGTGCATAACCAAGGGAAAGATAAGAAAAGAAACGAAGAAAGTCAGATAGGGGGTCCATTGGTGGGGGTAGCACCATTAGTAACAAGAAGGTATCCCAAAGGGTCCGTGAGCCTTAGTTCTAGTTTAAGGCCATCCAACTCAACCATATGGTCGCACAAGGATCTGTCACAATAAGGTAAGATTATACATATCCATGTTGGGGTGATGATACAGAATCCATGGTTCCCATACGTCTAGAAATTTAGTGTTAGTGTTGCCAGGATACAGGACAATCTTTCATTTAGCATAATGTTGTCTAACCTTTGTGTAAATTCTCTATAGGGGATAATTTGTTTCTTCCAATTGCCTGCGATGGTCAGTTTAGCTGCTAGGAAAATTTGGTGTGCCAAAGATCTGTGGGATGTGTGCAAGCCCGGTATGGTGTCGTGCAACAACGCTTGCGTGGGGTCTTTAGGAAAGTGTTTGTGAAACAGACTCGATAATAAGCGATAAATCCTGGTCCAAAAGCGTGAGGCAAATGGGCACGTCCACCAGGTGTGTAACATATCTCCTGGTAGGGTACACCCCCTAAAACACTTGTTGGACAAGGATGGATATATTTTAGCTAGACGAGTAGGGACCATATACCACCGGTATAAAACTTTATAGGCTACTTCCCTATTTGTTACGTTTAGAGAGCTCTTAGAAATGTTTTTCCATACCCGTTCCCAATCTTCAATGGACCATGACAGATTAAGAGCCTTTGACCATTTAGCAGGGTAAGTATGCCTGTCTAGTTGTGGTAATAAATTGAGTTGGGAGTAGAGAGTAGACACCAGATGAGGTCCGTCCGGTGATCTAAGACATATACGCTCAAAACACGTAAATGGGGCGTGTTGAGCCTTTTTCCTCACCTTCATTGAGGACACCCAGTCTTGTAGTTGTATGAAGCGGAATAGTTCCTTGTTGGGGACCCCTTTATGTTCCTTAAGGTATGACCAAGTTGGGGGGGTGGTTGTGCAAAGGAAGTCGTATAGTCTGTTGTACCAATTTTCCCCCCACCATTTAAATAGAGTTGGGTTGTTGTATGCCGGGGGAAATAAAGGTTGAGAGCTTATGGGAAGAAGGGGTAGGTACGGAGATATAAGATCAGATGAATACTTTAGTGAGTCCCACACTCTTAAAGCGTGTTTCATAGGGGGGCTGAGTGTTAGTGGCCTGGCCGAGGGCGGTGACCATGGGAGTGCTGCAAGGGGGATCGGATAACTTTCTGGGATTTCCAGCAGGGTCCAGAGTGGGATGTTAGCCTCTCTGTGTATAGTGACCAGGGGCAAGAGCTGGGACACCTGGTAATAAAGTTATGTTTGGTACACCAATGCCTCCTTCTGTTTTATGTTTGTATAGTGTGTACCGTGGTGTCCTTGGCCGTAGGGGGTGCCAGATAAACTGCATTATGCTCCGTTGTAAAGATCTTAAGGCAAAGGACGGCACCGCTATTGGCAAGACTCTAAAGAAGTACAACAGTCTAGGAAGTATGGTCATTTTGACAGCTGCAAGTCTGAAAACCAAGAGAGGCTATGTTGCGTCCAATTGGTCAGCATAGATTTAAGGTGCTTAAACAGAGGTACATAATTGATCGCATACAGAGTTGCATATGTAGGGGATATGTTCACCCCTAGGTATTTCAAAAATTGTGTTTCCCACGTGAATGTGAAATTCTCCCGTAGGAGCTCATATGCTGGTTGTGAGAGGGTGATATTCAGAGCAGCTGATTTCACCCAGTTTACCACTAGGCACGATACCTCCGAAAAGAGTTTCAGAATGTGCAGTAGATTTGGGAATTGAGGTGTGGGGGTGGGTTATGGTCAGTAGGACATCGTCCGCAAATAAGCTAGTTTTATATTCCACACCCGCTACCTCAACTCCCCGCACATTAGGATTAGATCGGATCAGAGGTTCGATGGCTAGGGCGAAAAGGACTGGGGACAGGGGACAGCCTTGGCGTGTACCCCTCTGAATTTGCAATGGTATCTGAGACCCGTCCCAAATATTTAATCTTTGCTGTAGGTCTAGCATGGAGAGCTTGTAGCCATGTTAAAAAGGGGCCTTCAAAGCCCCAGAGTCCCATTATATAGCGTAGGTAGTCCCAGGAGATTGAGTCGAATGCCCGTTGTATATCTAGGCACAATAGGATGCCAGGAATGTTTCTGGACTTAAGCACATGTATTAAATGGATAATTTTTTTGATATTATAACCCGCTTGCCTCCCTGGGATAAACCCCACCTGATCCCTGTGGATCATCTGCGGCAAAAAGGTGTTAATGCGAACAGTTAGGATTTTCGTGAGTATTTTGACATCCACGTTTAGAAGAGATATGGGACGGTAATTGTTTGGATCTAAATGGTCCTTATCTGGCTTAGGGACCATTGAGATGTATGCCAGTAAGGAGGACGGGTGTACTGAATCTCCCATTCGGAGTGCGTTATACATGGCAGTTAAGTTAGGGGCTAGGATGGGTGCTAATTTTTTATAATAAAGGGAGGAGAAGCCATCAGGGCCGGGGGCTTTGGACGTTTTAAGGGACTTAATTGAGGCTACCACCTCCTCTTCCAAGATAGGCGAATGTAGCCAGTCAAGAGCTGTGTGGGGCACTGTGGGAAAGGTGAGACCTTTGAATAAGGCATCCGCTTTTGACCTACTAAAGGAGTCCGAGTTCGAGTAAAGTTTAGCCAAATTGTTATGAAATAGGGTGAGGATCGTGTCTGGGTTGGCTGTCACATGCCCTTGGGCAGTGCGTAACCGGAGTGGAGCATGCCTTTGAGGAAGCGAGTTCAACTTACGGGCCAGTGGTGTACCAGGTTTGTTAGACCTAGTATAAATTTTATGCTTGGACCATCGAAGGATTTTTTCCGTCCTCTGGTAAAGTAAGAGGTTCAGCTCAGTTTTAACCGAGGCCACTCGCGATAAGAGTTGTTTAGTAAAATTAGCTTTTAACTGGCCGTCAAGTTCCTCGAGAGTAGCATAGAGTTCATTTATTTTCCTATGCCTAAACCTCTTCCTGCGTGTAGCCAACTCTATTAGGTGGCCCCTCATGGTGGCGTTGTGGGCCTCCCAGAGAATCACTGGGGAGTCCACAGAGTCCGTATTCAGGGAAAAGTATTGGCGGGCATGCGACTCAATCTGCTGTAGAAGGTCCGAGGAGGTCAGCAAGCTCTCGTTTAAGCACCATAGGTACCGAGTGGGGGGCTCCAGCTACCAAACAGAAGCGTACCTCGTTTGCTGCATGGTCTGACCAGCGTACACTTTTAATGCGTGCAGAACGGTACGTAGATAGTGTATGTTGTTGAGTAAATACGTGGTCTATTCTGCAGAAGGATTGATGGGGGTTGGAAAAAGTGTAATCCTTTGTAGTGGGGTTCAGTTCCCTCCACACATCTACTAAGTGGTAATCACTCAATAGAGTGAGGAGGGAAGAGTTTTCCAAAGCAGCAGGCATGGCCTGGACATTCAAAGTGCCTGGTCTAGACCTATCAGCCCGCGGGTGGAGTACGAGATTCGTGTCCCCCGCTAGGAGTAAAATCCCTCTTGAGTGGTGTGAGATAACCATAGTAGTAAAAAGAAATGGTTAGGGATCAGCACTAAATTGGAGACACCACACCCCTGATTACAGTCGTAAACCAAAACAGAGAAAAGAAAAGATGGGGCTTTAAAAGTGTCTACTAAATAATGCCAGGGAGTATGGTTAAACATAATATCAAAAAATTCATCAATATAATAAAATTCCGTCCCGAGGTATCGGCGTGTGACGTGTGCGGCCGGGGGCCCCGGCCGCACACGTCACACGCCGATAGCTTGGGACGGCGTGTGTGTCTGTGGAGGGAATTTCCAAGAGACTGGAGACACGGGGGCTCGGGGAATGGGCTAAATTTTCTCTGGACGCATGAGAAGTTCCTATTACACCCACAAGGTGGCTCAAGGACAGATATGGGAGCCTGCCATTTGTGTTCCTGCCTGAGTGGAGGGGCTTCCCCGGATGCGAGTCTTTTTCACCATCATCATATATCTCATTCATGAATTCACAGGCTACCTCTATTAACTTCCTGACGAAACGCGTCGAAGAAAAGGAAAAACACAGATTATTATTTTATGGAATTTGCATCAATATGATGAATAATGTGTTTATTGACTTTTAAGTAATTAATATAGAAACGATGAATTACTGCTATTATGCATATTAATCTGTATGATTTCCATAGAGGTGACATGCCGTTTATGTAGTGATGTTTTAAAATGAATATGATATGTTTTATTTACCATGTCAATCATGTATTTACTTTATTAAAAATGAATTTTATTATATTGATGAATTTTTTGATATTATGTTTAACCATACTCCCTGGCATTATTTAGTAGACACTTTTAAAGCCCCATCTTTTCTTTTCTCTTTTTTGGTTTACGTGAGTTAACCATAAACAGATGGGAAAGAAATCTTAGTTGGTGCGTGTTAGGACAATAGTAGGACACTATAATTAGTTCCACATCGTATAGGGTCCCTATGAGGATCACATAACGTCCAGTAGGGTCTGAAATTTGCCTATCACAGACAAAAGGCAGGTTCTTTCTTATAGCTATGAGCACTCCTCTCTTTTTTTTCTTGAAATTTAGCACTATAGAATGTGGGAAAGTGTTTATGCAGGAATTTAGGACAGGAGGTGGTGGAGAACCTAGTCTCCTGCAGGCAGACAATGTCCGTGTGACATGATGAATAGTACAAAAATGCCTTATTGCGTTTGTGAGGGGAGTTCAGACCCTGTACGTTATGGGAATATACAGTAAAATCAACAGCCATGGTTCATATCTATAAGAGAGCAATACAGAGTACCAGTATAGACAGGGTCGTCTTTAACGCAGGGCAAAGAGGGCGCTTGCCCCGGGCCCATTCATGGCTGTGGGGCCCAAAGCAGCTGCCCCTTGAGCCCGCTTCCAGCAGAAACTTGCCGATCGGATCGCCCGCGTAGCGCAGGGATCGGCAAGGTGTCCGTACCGTCGCAGTCGTACTGTAGAATCAGCACAGGAAAAAAAAACCTTCCTGCACGTGGGCAGGAAGGTACCAAAACATCACATTAGATGGGCGGGTTGGGATGTACCAACTGTTCCGTACGACTCGTACGGAACAGTTGGTATGGAAAGGTAAACACAACATATTAATAGCATGTAACTAAGCAAGGGACAAGTGTCGTGAGTTGGGGGGTGGAAAAATCCATCTTCCCACTCACAGGTCTCACGGCGGAGGGGGTGCTAGTCACCCGGTCCCTCTTGAGAGCAATAGAGTCAAATAACTTGTACGTGACACTTCATGTCCAACCAAAATAACGTGAATTAAGCAAGCTCCTTTTCAGTGGTAGGTGGGCATAAATGACTGCAATAGGCAGAAAACTTTCAAGCCAACGGTAGCATACAGTCCCAAAGACCAAGGAGGCTGGAATAACATTAGTAACCCGGATCACCTAACGGTGTATAGAGGGCAAGGGGCCCTATGAAGGGAGTATTGGCCGCCGGCCAGTAGCATAGCAGGATTGCTGTCATTCAGGTAGGGTCAGGTGGTGCTGACGGTCCCTTTGGTCGTTGGATGCGCTGCTGCTTAGGCCTTTGCTTCCTCTCCCACAGAGGGCTCGGGGGTGGTCGGCGAGGACTGGTCGCGGGTTGCAAGAACGTCTTCTGCGGTGAAGTGTGGAGCCCAATATCCCGGAGCGCCTGTCGCAGCTCTGTGGGAGTTGTAGTTGCATACGTTTTGCCTTGGTAGATAAACAGAAGTTTAAAGGGGAATCCCCACCGGTAAGCATTACCTTGACTTCTCAATGTGTCCAGAAATGGTTTCAAGGCACGGCGACGTTGTATAGTTGTGGGGGAGAGGTCGGCAAATATCTGAAACAAGTGCCCTTGGAAGATGAGTTCCTTCCGGTCCCTTGCTGCCCGCATCACTGCCTCCTTAGTACAGTAGAAAGTAAATTTAGCGATTATGTCCCTCGGTGGGCCATCTGGGCGTTTTGGGGCTAGTGCTCTGTGTATATGATCGAACTCCAGTCTCTCTACTGGCATCGAGGGTATGAGCTCTTGCAAAACGGCCGTGATCGTGGATTGCAGATCCTCTATGGATTCAGGTAGGCCGCGAAAGCTGAGGTTCCCGCGTCTGGCTCTGTTCTCCATATCCTCCACCTTGTGCATCAGGGCAATAAGGTCAGTATTAACAGTGTCCAGGTCGTACTCCTGAGATTCCATCACCTCAATAACATCGTCCACCTTCTTCTCTAGCTGATCTGTACGTGCACATAGATCCCTGAGCTCTCTGGTCAAGGTCTCATTTAGCTTGTCAGAGACTGCCGTCAGTTCAGTGTGCCGCATTGCTCGAAATTTCTCCAAGAGTGCTGCATCGCTAGGATCTACTTGGTCGTCTCCCTGGGTCATGGGCAGGCAATCTAGGGAGGACGAGTCGTGCTCGTCTAATAGAAGGCGCAGTGAAGCAGCCAGCCCTGGTGCTGTTCGGGCGGCCGCCATCTTGGGTGTACCTCGTTTCTGGGGCTGCGACTTCCGTACGTCTTTTTGCCTCCTGCTCTGCCGCATATCGCCGCCACTGGAGGGGCCGAGGATCGGTGAGTGATTTTCAGTGTCCCGGTGTCACTCAAGCTGCTAATCATAGCTTAACGTCGCTCTCGGGGGACCGGGTGTTGCGGAGCCTCTTCAGACTGCGGCCATCTTACTTAGCGGCTCGCCACGCCCCCGCCGTGTATGCCAGTTTTTAAAAAAAATAGTCTGCATAGCGTTGCCGAACACAAATTCCTGCTCAAGGCCATATAATTTCATAGCTTGTGCATTATTTTTCTCATTTACATTTTTGTTATTTTATTCAATTTCTCTCTCATTATCATCATTGGACCTCTGTGGCCACATACCAGGAACAGCTGTATGGACACAACAGTGCAGCAGGAAGTCTAGTATTGGAAAAAAAGGCTTTCAATTGAATGGCTTACCAAAGCTAACTATTTGCCCCCATCCTATAGGAAAAAATGATGTGGGCTAACTGCTGTCAAATATGACTGTATTGAATAACCTACAGCAGAAGCAGTAAATGTTTCATTAAATTATGCAGTGTTGGTGTCGGCATGCAAACTACAGATAGCATTGATATGAAATGTGATAGTTTCACCTGCCTCAAATAAACATATACTCAATTATTCTGCTGCAAGATTTTAGAAATCTATGGATTTATTTAATGGTGTATCCAAAAACAGTTAAAATACCATGGAATCTGGGCTTTCTTGCCGCTGGCTGTTCTGACTGAACTGCCAGAAATATAAGTATAGGTGGATGCAGGTTGGCTGATGTCTGGCATCATTTAAGGACAAAAACTTTTTAGTATACAGCTCATTCAAGGCGCAGCCAGTGTTAAGCTTGTCATACTATACTGGCCAAAATTGTCACAGTAGGGTTCCCCTGTTGGTACCCCACTGTGCGGCATCCTTCAATCAGAAAATCTTTGGGCGGACAGTGACGGACAATTAGCTTTGCTATGAAGCCCCTGCATAAGATCTGGTGCAACCTATGACCTTCAAAAGTCGCTCAATTAGTTAAATGGGTTATAAAAATATATCCGAAACTTTGAATATCCCACAGATATTCCATAAATAAATGGAAATATGGCACTACAATAAACCTGCCAAGAGAGAGCCACCCACCAAAACTCACGGACCAGGCAAGGATCATCAAAGAGGCAACAAAGAGACCCAATATAACCCAGAGGGAGCTGCAAAGCTAGACAGCGGAGATTGGAGTATCTGTTCATAGGACCACTTTAAGTCATACAGACCACAGAAGTGGCCTTCATGTTAGAGTGGCCAGAAAAAAAGAAATTCTTTACAGAAAAAAATAAGCAAACATGTTTGCTGTTCACCAAAGGCAAACTTATGGAAGAAGGTACTCTAATAAGACAAAGATTTAGCTTTTTGGCCTCCAAGGAAAATGGTATGTCTGGCACAAACCCAAGATCTCATCACCCCAAGAACACAATCCCCTCAGTGAAGCATGGTGGTGGCAACATCATGCTGTGGGAATGTTTATCGGCAGGGACTAGCAAACTGGTCAGAATTTAAAAAACAAATGGATGGTGCTAGAAACAGGGAAATTCTTGAGGGAAACCTGTTTGTCTACTTGATATTTGAGACTGGGACAGAGGTTCACCTTCCAGCAGCACAATGGCCCAAAGCATTCTCCTTAAGCAACACTTCAGTGGTTTAAGGGGAAACATTTAAATGTCTTGGAATGGCATTGTCAAAGCCCAGACCTCAATACAATTGAGAATCTCTGGCATGACTTAAAGATTGCTGTACACCAGCGAAACGCATCCAACTTGCAGGAGCTGAAGCCATTTTGGCTGGAAGAATCCCAGTGGCTAGATTTGCCAAGCTTATAGGGATGTACCCCAAGAGACTTGCACCTGTAATTGCTGTAAGTGGTGGCTCCACAAAGCATTAACTTTGGGGGGGGGGGGGGGGAGTATTTTTTCGCAGA
>NW_017306526.1:793463-839115 GCF_000935625.1 Nanorana parkeri | reverse complement strand
GAATAGATATGCACAATAAAGTTTTTTTAATTTTGCTTTTCTTATTTCTTGTTTGAAGATGCAAAATATTGTTGCGATACAAAGTGGCAGGCATATTGTGTAAATCAAATGATACAAACCCCCCAAAATTTCATTTTAATTCTAGGTGGTAATGCAATAGGAAAAATGCCAAGAGGGTGAATACTTTTGCAAGCCAATGTAGCCCATAGATCTGTTTAAAACTTTGCAGGGTTAATTAGCAGCATAATTTCTTGCATGCAGTATATAATTTCTGTCAGAGTTAAATACTTTACCATGTATTCTTGTCAGAAAAGGAGAACGTCCATAAATGGTTTACTCCACGTGCTACTCCTTTCACCCTCAGGTGTTAGTTCAATACGCCTGTCTCGTTAACATGTTAAATATATCATAGTAACTTCCAGGCATAGTATGGACCTTTTAATAAGAATGAGCTTTCTTTTTTGGACATTTCAGGAGCTATAAGTGGCAGTATTCCAGAATGTTGTTCGGGGTGTAAAGAGTTGAAGTGGAACTGCAGCTGCAGCCAATTTTTATTTGTATTTTTTTTGATAGTGGAGAGGGGTTAGATTTTTATTGCTGTCTGTGTTACTCTTTGTATGATTCCCCTCACTTCCTGTCCAGGTTACCACTCTCCCAGTGACAAACTGACAAGTTTTAAAAACCTAACGTGTAAGCAACTCTTCCCTATTCTACTTTTTTTGTACTGTCACTGGTTCTGTCAGCAGGACAGGAAGAGACCCAATGACTGTAAGAAAAATCTGTCACAGTTTCTAAACCTTTATGAAAACATTTTGGCCTGGGTTCTACGTTAAAGCTGAAAAGGCAAACATTTTTGAGTAAAAATTGTTTTTATTTGTAGTGTAGCTTTAAATGCAGTTTTTACTTACCTTATCCCTCACTGCCCCAGCAGAGAGCACTCGCTCAATTTTCTTTTTTTTTCCAAATATTTATTTATTGAGTTTTCAAATTTCACATATCATACAAATAACAAACATAATTCATTCCTTAAAACGAATAAGTGACACATAACACTAAGACCCTAACACCTTTCTTCCTCCCCCCCCCCAAAACAAACATTCCCACACAATCAAAGGTATCCGGGGTGTTGTAGGTATAATTAATCGCTAGGGAGGAAGCGAAAAGAACAAAAGGAAGAGAAGGAACGTCAAGTCAGAGCAGGTATCAAATCAGGATAAAATAATCCAACATTAGGCTTATTCTGGATTTACCCCTATAGCGTATGTCTATTATATAACCGGGCTAAGAGCTCTTCAGATCGCATTACGTTATTTAGTTCTTCCACCCATTCCGATATCTGGGGAGAGCTGGTTGACTTCCAATGTCTGGGTATTACTGCCCTTGCAGCTGCAAGGATCGGGCCCAATAGGCCTTTTTTCCTTGCATCGGTCGAACCATGGTGTAGAGACAGCAGAGCCCACACGCTCAATTTTCCATAGTTCTAGTAAAGATTAGAAAATGTGAAAATCGTAGTTGCTACTATTGCAGAGTTCTTTTCCTTTGCTCTAGTTTGAGACCTACATTTATTGTCAATGCCTGACTTCACCTGACCACCAAATCTACACAGTCTACACTGTATACTTGTTTACTTGGGACAAACACTGTAGAAATGTTCAGTACTTGGACCAAAGGAAGTCACTTTGTATTGTGACATCTATGTTTGATATATTACTATGAGAGCCAGTATTTAAGTTTCTGACACATTTACTGCTTACATTGCAGCGCCTAAAGTAGGAGGAAAGGCTAAAGAACATCATACCGTTGTTCTCTCTTTGCTGTTGTACTGTTTTCTTCTAAATCTACATCTAAAAACATTTTTCCAATTGTATTTCTATGTGATCACGTGACCGCAAAGCTCCTCCTGGTCGGTGTATCGCCACAGGCCAATAACTCTGCTGAATTCCAGAGTGCAGTGATGTCGCCTGCTAGCATCCTAGTCGGGCCATCAGGTGACCACATAGAAAAAAATTAGAAAACATTTATTTAGATGACAAGTTAGAGTGTCTTCAGGAAGCATAACAGCAAAGTGGATCAACATTCAGCAGGTATGTGGTTCCCTACCATTTGCTTCCACTTTAAAGCACTCGGCTTGAAAAGCAGACCTGCATTATTCTTTACAAGGCTTTGTTGATTCACTAATTCTGACAATACTCTATACAGCAAATATATAACTCTTGGTGATTTGTGTCTGCTTTGAGCCCTTTTTTGACCCATTATGTTTAAGCTCTGAAGAAGGGTGCAGTCTTTGAGCGCCTGAAACATGTTAGCTGTTTTGTGTTGTCATTTGTGAACCGATACTATTAAGATTTTGGACTCAGATTGGTGCTCTTACTACGCTTTATACATGTGAATATTTAATTCTGGACCCGTTGTCTGAGGGACACCCCATTTTTGTTGAGAGCAGACTCACCAGAGCCATTTTGCTTTATCACGCTCTGTCTCTAAAAAAGGAAAACTGGACAGCGGTGAGCAATAATTAATAGTTTTCTCTTCAGCAATTTTTATAACGAATACCAGTCTTTTTGCATTATTCAAGTTGAACTTCAAATTAAGCAAATATTTTTTAAATTAGGGATGTCCCAATACCATTTTTTCAAGACTAAGTACAAGTACTTTCCCTCAGGTACTTGCCAATACCTTGACATTTTTTTCTAAAACAATACAGACTAATGATTGTAGGGCAGTTTCTTTATAATTATGAAGAACTGTAACTCAATTCATGATTATTCAGCAATGGAGAATGGCAACCAGCAATAGAGGACGTCAAATCTCAGCCATAGTCTTTTCAGCAATGGACTAGGGCAACCAGCAATTCTAGATCGCTGGTATTTGTAGTCCTCTATAGCCTGTTGCCATTCTCTATTGCTGTATAATCATTGATTTATATAGCAATGGAGAATGGCAACCAGCAAGCTGCCTTTGGGTTTCACTAGTGCTGCATGTGGGGAGGTCTCATCAGGGCTGCATGCAGGGGGGGTCTCACAGGGCAACTGTGCAGATCTCACCAGTGCTGTGTTTGGGTCTCACTAGGGCAACGATGGTGGGTGTCGGGCTGAAAAGATAGGTGTCAGGCTTGTGACGGCTCCTAGGCTGTACAGGCAGGTGTTGTGCTGTGCCAGCGCTTGGAATTAGGAGGAGGCTATGTACAGCCAGACTGGCACTGTCAAACAGCTGCCTGAGGTCCCCAGCAAGTGCAGGAGCTCACAGTATACACCAAGCTCTCATCTTGTGCAGAAGAACTGATCTGGTCTCTGTCCCCTCCTGTAGTTTTCTGCAGGCAGCCTGTGGTGGGTGGACCTGCTGGGTCCTTCCACAGCTCTGCTTTCTGCACAAAAAAAGTGTTTTGTTCCCAGAGCTTGCTACTTATTCTCAGGCCTACATTCCCATTGGTTGATTACTATGATGGGTAGCCTCATTGGCCAGTAGAAGAAGACTGTAATGAGTGGGAAAAATTTGTCTTCAAGAAGTGCCAACACTCAGAAGAGGCAGACATTTAGCTGTGGTGGAAGTATTTGGGAAGCTGCTTCAGGTATGTGCAAGTACCTCCGAGATGCCTGCACTTTATACCTAGGTTAGTTTATACCTATACGGAAGTTTTTGTTAGGGATGCACTGATACTAGCCATTTTCACGAGTACCCATGAAAATGCCCCAATACTAAATGCCGATAGTGTTGCTTTAAATGTTTAAACTAAAGCGGCTGCCTGATGGAGACCTCAGCAGCCTTCCTGTGAACCATGGTACCTGTTTACAGGGCCAGCCACACATCTCCTCCTTATTGGGGAACCCCGCCGCCCGCAAGGCCCTCTGGCCCACTGGTGAGACCCTGCACAACCCACCTGAGACCATGGAGATATCAGGCCACCACCCCAGAGCAACACAGATTATGTAGCATCATAATATTCTGCATTGCTATATAATGTATTGCTTGGATTTGTAGTCCTCTATAGCTGGTGGTATTCTGCATTGCTGTATAATGTATTGCTGGGATTTGTAGTACCTCTACAGCTTGGTCAGTGGCTGAACTAGCAGGGTCGCAGTGGCTGCAGCGGCGACTGGGCCCTGGTGCTCCACCACTATCCTAAAATTATTAGTCTGCATTGTTTTAGAAAAACTGTGACACACACAAAAAAAAGGTATCATTTAATTGGTATCAGCAAGCACTTGCACTCGGTCTTGAAAAAATGTAATCGGTGTATCCCTAGCTTTTGTCTAATTTAAAACACATTTCTCTTTAAAGAAAGTCTATGGAAGTTTCTGAAATACACAAGGGAATGTATATCACTACATTCAAGGTTTGCTGCAGCTGACATTGTTTTTTATTCCTTAAAAAAGTCCTTTTGAGGTTCTATAAAAAAAATAAACATGTTTTGTAAGTATTTAGCCAGAGCTGGTAGCCACAATTGTAAAACAAATGTGCAAATGCCCAAACAGAAGAACATGACTAAACCCCTTTAAATTAAGTATTGGGAGAGCGAAAAATACTTTTCCCAATACTTACAGCTGGCATGTAAATTGGCTGCTGTCGCATGCCAGCTCTGTACACCAAGAGCTGAGTAAACATATAACTGTTGATGGCTCAGCTCATGGTCTCCTCCCTGCAGATATCAGTGACTGTCAGTTTCTGCTCCTCTCAGAGATTCCTTCCCACCCCTACCCCCCTCTCAGTTCCTCAAGCGCTCACTGGAGAGACGAACCAAGGAGGGGGTGAGCACAGCTGGAAAGGCAGAGCCAGCTGTCAAATAGGCAGCCATGTGGATCCTGACCATATAACTTCACATCTGTAGCGCAGCTCTGCGGTGTCAGCATACAGCGGGCAGTAGCCTGCTATATGCTGTCTTTGGGGCACAGGAGTACATTTACTAATACACTCCTGTGACCCAAAGGAAAAGTAAAGCCAAATGGTTTGGCTTTACTTTTTTAAACTGTTTAGATGCCTGAGCTGACTGTCATCCAGACTCTAAATACACATTCACACATTCTAAAAGTAA
Organism: Nanorana parkeri; assembly: GCF_000935625.1. Taxonomy (NCBI): domain Eukaryota; kingdom Metazoa; phylum Chordata; class Amphibia; order Anura; family Dicroglossidae; genus Nanorana; species Nanorana parkeri. The sequence continues at coordinate 834,086 of NW_017306526.1, read as the reverse complement.
CGAGGAAACTGGTGAATGTCCGGGGAGTGCAACTTAGAGCCTTTATGATCTTGCATAAACCAGGAAGATAGTGCAATTGTTCAGAGTTTTGCACCTGCCTGCTACTTCACAAGGGAAGATGCACCTGTAGGGAGTTGATGTCTAATTGGCATTAAAAAGGATCATTAGATGGCCTATCAAGAGATGGGGGGGGACACACAAAGCTGCTACCTTGCCTAGGACCCCATTAGGCTCTCTGGTTATAGTATAATATATTCTCATTAAAAATAAAAACTGAAAAAAATAATTTTCTAAAAATAAAAAAAATGTAATGAGCATTTATTAAATACATTTTGTCTCGGCTTTTATACCTGAGACACCAGAATAAAAGGTAAGGGGGTAATCATGATAGGAATTATACATATAAAGCCTCAGAAGTTCCAAATTTCCCATTCTGTTTTAAAAAACAACAACAAAGAAAAAACGTTTTAGCTGGAGCTATGTATTGTCTCCAGCTGCCAAATTGTCCCCTATACCCAACAAAAATGAGGCATGCCAAACTAAACAATACATCTTATAGGGAAAACAAACCATTGTTTTTCTTTGCTTTTTTGTTGCCAAACAACGTTGTGTAAATGGCAGGTGTAACATGGTTTTCGAATAGCCCTGCCATGAGTGACAGGTAAAGCCTTTAAGCTATGAAAGTTTTCTAACGCAGGTGTTACTCTTTAGAGTCCATGTCCTGCTACTAAGGAAGCGGTGTCACTGAAATTTAGTACTGTCATTTAGTGTAGTCCGGGTACGCTAAGGGTGCCCATACACTGCCAATTTCAGCCGGTTCTTCTTTGTGCCTCAGCAGATAAGCCAAATATACTAAACTGAACCAATTACGTTTCTGTTCCATTAGAGATGCAATATACACCACATTAGAATCATGTAGTACTGAATTTTGAGATTATAAGAACTTTAGAAATAATTGTTTGACACACTTTTTTTTCTAACTACAGTCACTCTATGATATTATAATAAAGTCTGGTATAATTTTCATTACAAATATTTACAGTATTTTGTTAAACATTGCTATTATAGAGCACATTTTCCTTTTTTTACATTTTTTTAATTAAATATTTGATTACACAAGTTGTACACTACTAAATGAGGAAATAATTTATTATGCCTTAACTCCGTTTATAATGCTCAGAAATCAAGCAATGGGAATTGTATTGACGACTAGTGCTGACAGCTTGTGAATACAATTTGCATTTGGTTTTCTCTATAACAATGGTTTGTGCCAAATGAAGCCCAGAATGTGCATAATGAACACTTCACACACACATACGACACACAAATGAGAGAATTTGGGAAATTATTCTTGTGGTCAGTTGTCTTCTTTGTTCTGTTTGTTAATGAGTTTACACTCACCTAGGGAGAAGGGATTGACACCAGGGTTTGAAGGTGAAAAAAGGCAACCAAATGTTTCTACCGTAGTGTTTGAAGGTAGTCTTGTGCTCATCATTTGTTTGTCTTTACAGGTGGGAGGGCAAGAATGAAAATGAAGTGGGCCGCTGCAATGAGACTGGAAAGATTCATGTGAAAGTTGATCTCAAGTACTACAGACCATGTGAAGTGGTAAGTAGGAATGTCCACATCTCCCCTACTGCTTGATAATTTAATCACTTGCACTGTCGCTGCCAGTGTTTGGCCAGCTGTCCAAGGTTTAAGTGACCCCCTGCTACCAGCTTCAGATGAGTCGAGCCGTGTGCAGTCTCACACATATGACCCTAGTAAAGCTAAAATAAAGCAATATTTTAGAGCTAGCAAAACACAAATATATTTTCCCCAGCATAGAAAAACGTAAGATGGCTACCACAATTCTTACCGTAACCTGATTTTATCAGCATGTACATATACAAGTAGAAATGAACAATGATCTTCAGTCCGTTTTAGTAATGTGACTACAATTTTTAGAATGTTTGTGTACATCAATACTGTCCCAACTTATATTTTAAAAGGCAAAGGGAATAGAAGAAACATGCCTAGTTTTTTTTTCTCAATTTCCAGTTATTTGTGAATCCACTAAATATACTATGATCTGTTTTAATACTTGCATTTGTTTTTAATGTATGTAATGACAAAGTCTTTGTATAATTTTTATGCTGTTTTTACTGGTTTTATGATAAACCTATATTGCACTTAAGTCACAACAGCAACTTGTAAAATAATGGTTTATGGGAAATCCCCAGAACTAGACCGTCTCAGACAAACATCAACATGTTCCCATGCTAATATCAGAAAAAACAAGCAATTTGCATAGATTTCTCATAAGACGTTCTTAATCCAATCATCCCACTGAGTTCTCTCATTTCGTAACATTTCAATGCATTTCTTGGCTGAGGTTAGTGTGATATCATCTATTTCAGTGACTGAGTTTAATCTAGCTTTACTATAACATTTTATAATCTATTTTGTGGTGTTGCCCATCCAGCAGACAAATAAGAAAGCGTGTTCCCTAAAATCTAATAGTTTATGATAAACTATAAATCTATTCAAAACTTTTTTTTATTTTTTGGATAGTGAGAAATGGCTAGATCCTCATTTTCATTGTAATTACAGTATTTGTGTCATTTGGAGGGATTTCACTATTACCTGTCCCAGTGAAGCCTAGGGTATTGTTTTGATGTGAACTCTGTTCTCCCTCTCTCTAGCTATATTTAGTTATTTCGCCATATAGTCCCTTGGAGGATCAATTAAAGGTTTGTGACAGCATCACTTGCTCCTAGTGGATTACACACATTCAGGAACACTTAAGTTGTATGATGGCTCTCTTGCAGAACTGTGTAACTGCAAATTTTGTCTTAAAATTTAGAGACAGAAGATCAGGCTTCTACTTCTGGAGGCATTTTGATCTGAGCTGCTTTAGTGTATAATCATTTCAGCTGCCCTGAAAAAAATGTTTTCACTATTCCTTGAGTGAATTGCAAGCAAATAGACAAAAAAAGGAACACTTTTTTAAATGATATTCAAAATGGCTTCAGTTTCAAAGAGACTAGGCCAAAATTATAGATCAATGATAGGGGTGCTGTGCGTAACGTTATTGTAAGTAGTGCTTGCTGTTAAGTAAATGTTGGGTTTGTTGGAGTAGATGAGAAGACACAATGAAACGAGGGAGTTCTTTGAGGATTCCATGATTGATTCCAACATCAGAGAATGGTTTGACCCCACCCCTGCTGAACAAACCAGGTCTGCAGGCCCTTCTATTGCGATTAATGGATTTAGTAAAGGAGGTTAAGACTCTGTTTAATGCCAAAAGAAATAAGAATGGATATATTTTACCCTCCAGGAAAGTTGAAAGTACTGGAAAGTTGGAAAACATAAATCAGAAGTAGAGTTCGTACTTCTAAGGTCACTGCTGGTTCTCTGTTGGTATTTATAACTCGCCCTTCCCCTGAAGCGATGCAAAAGTGACCACATGCTGAAAAATGCTTGCTTGAAATAATAATTCTGTTATTTCTGTCGAACATTTTAGAAAATCACCAGCATGTCAAGTAAATTGCAAATGGTATTAATTTACTGCTTTTGAAACTGTCTTCAACAACAAACAATATTCACAAATTGTACACAGACTCCTGCAGAGTTTAAAAGCAAAGTTCACCTTTTCAATAAAATGGACTACGCAGTCAAGGAGCTGCATAGTTTAAATACATGAAGTTTTGAAAAATATTGCTTAATGTAATTGCCATACCGGTAGGCCTTTTGAGGCACCCAAAGAGTTTGGCAAAATAACTCCCATTTTGTTAGCATTCCCCCTGCCCTGGCTAGTTGCTAGGGCACACCATATGTTGAGCAAGCCACTCATGCGCAGTGTGCCCTCTTCCCCTTTGTAGTAGCAACGCTGAGCTCAGCCTTCGCTAACCCTTTATAGTTTTGCTGACAGAATATCTTTTTTGTGCTCCCGGTTAAAAGGACTATTGTCACCACTTCATCACATAGTACATCATATAACTAGGGACCATTAATTATTTAATCACAAGAAAGTATATAACATGTCAGGGACAAGATGTGCAAATATAAAACTTGTGCTAACAAGGGGTAAATGCGAAAAGCCACTAACATCTATGCTATATAGCAATACATCTTTTCCTTTCGATCTGATGTTGTCCCTTTTAATGATATGAATTTGTGTTCACAGCTTGAAAAGCTTCGTCTACATATATGTATACATTTTTATAGATTCTGTGACAATAGTGAGCATATCTACTGGAACGGATAGTGTTCACTGACTCACTGGTAGTTTTTTCTTAATTTCTTATGTTTAAAAATAACAAAACTAGTGCCTAATTCTTTTTCACTGTAGTTTCTCCAGCTGTGGCTAAGTTCAAGCTGTGATGACACAAGGCAAGGTTAATAAAGATGTCCACACACAGACTTAATTGTTGTACCCTGATGAGCACAGACAAAATTGACTTTGTAATTTCATGGTGTATGTATATTGAAAATGTAATTGACTCTTCTGTGGAGAGGAATAGGAGTTACCCAGATAAATACTTCCTTCCATTGCAATCCAATCAGTACATTCCAAAACACAATGCAGACCGTTTTTTGGCTAGACCTATAACCGTGCCCCCTCAGTGTTGCTATCAACATTCTCTAATGCAAAAGATTGTTCCATAAACAGCAATGATTTGCTCTGTGGAAAAAAATTATAATTTGGTAAAATACACATATGGAAGATTTTTTTTTTTTTTAAACAATGCATACAGGTACAGAGAATGCATATTGCATGCAGTCTTTTATTTCAGGCTGAAAAAGATAGAAATACAAAAAATTGTGCAATGAGAAAATGGCAAAAAAATCCAGCAACACCAGTCGATTTTTCTGACAACTTCATCTTTTCAACAGTCTTTCTTTTATGATGTTTGTACATTGACATTGTACATTGACTTAAAATCATGCTTTTCTTCAGACCACTTCAAAAGTACCTAATCAATGCACAAACTGTTTTAAATGTCTTTATAAGCATGAATGACAACAGGGTCTTCAGTACATGTTGCATAAAATCAATACAAGTTGTTTCTTAAGGCACCATTCACACTTAAAGGAGAACTATGGGGTCAGTGTTTTTCCCCATAGTTCTCCTTGGGGTAACGGGAGGACACAAACTAGCGTCCTCCCGTTACCCTAAGCTTAGTATACCGCAAGCTACAGCTCGCGGTATACTGAGACTCCGCACCTGGAGCGGATCCCGACTTAGATGACGGGATCCGCCCAGCTGCGTGAGTGACAGCTGGCTCTGCCTATCTAGAGGCAGAGCCAGCTGTACCCTCCCCCGTCCGTTCCGCCAGTCAGCGCTGGCAGATCGGAGCGGGGAGAGGGGAATCCAGCCCCTCCCCCTGTCACGGCAGAGAGCCGTGACAGGATCGAGAGGTGAGGGAACCCGGTATGTGTTCTCTCACCTCCCGATCTACTGAGCCGACCTGTGACAGTCTCATTGTCACAGGTCGGCTTAGAACTATGAGGTGAGTGGAAATCACTCATGTCATAGTTCTCCTTTAATCATTCTGTTATGGTGGGTAATGCACACACGTTAACATGTGTTGTGTTCAGGTAGCCAATTCATTATGAATGGGCAGTGCACCAAAATGGATGTAAAAACATGCATGACCCTTTTTTAAGAATGGAATGCATCACAGCACACTGGTGGATTGGTTGTAAAATGTTTGCTAGGGATCCTGCTGTCAATCTTTTTACATGTTTAAAAAGAAAAAAAAATATTTAGGTATATCAGATGTTTTCTCTGTCTTAGAGGGTAGGTTACTTTTAATAACAATTAGTGGTGCATAGGAAAGATCTATTTCTTCTACTCATTGAATGTTACATGTAGATTAAGTCTTTAATAAATTGATATACTTTAATCTGTCTAATGTCGAAGCAGGTTTTCTGTTGTAGTTTCTCGCAGGTGTTTATCAGGGTCAGCTCATGCAAAAGTGATCATTTAGTTATAGGTGGAGCCTGGTGGACTTGAGTCTGGCTCCTTGCTTTTTTGTCTTTATTTGTCTTGAGTCAGGTTGGATGGGAACCATTAATATTGGTCACAGCACATGTTCACATCAATGAACTCAAGCACAGAGATCTTAGAACATTGGCCACAAGAGAAAAAGAAAGCGGTGGTGGTTTAAAAAATTTTCAGCAACTTTCAATAACTGAAATGTGCATTTTGGGTGGTTTGGACCTAAACTCTGAACCCTGCACCAAAACAAAGGGACTCCTTCAGACTTTTACAACACCACTGACTCTCTGTGGAGTTGTGCTCATCTTATTACATGGGTTACTGCAGGATATATCAAATTTTAGTGCAGGTTTAATGCAGATCAGTTTTGAGCGGTTTTTGGTCCACTTGTGTGGAGACTTCAGAGGCTGTGTAATTGTTCCAGGTTAGGGTCTCACTAATTGCTGAAGCTCTGTTCAAAGTAACAATTGTATACAACATATAAAATCAAACTATTTCCTCTTCTCATGGGCACTCCTAAAAGCAAATAATCCCTTCATTCCATGCAGGTGTGTGTCGGCAGTAAGTGCTGGTTTATTCTGAGTGACATGTCAAATACCTGCTGTTTGTCCTTTATCGGCAGCCATGTCTAAACCTGGCATTTTAATCTATTGGTGCTCTAGTCTGTTTGATCCCAGATAACATTTCAAAGTGAATACTACTATTTGGAATATATTTAAGGAATTAGTAGGCCAGGTGAGCATTAACAGTTCCGCTGCTTGTGGTAGTGACACTAACCTTTCCATTTGTAGCTACGTTCTGTTCAAATATTTTTTTAGGGTTCATAGACTGCAAAAATATTATGGAGGGTATTTTTGTTATGTTTTAATACGATTATTTCTCCAGTTACAGAAAAAATACATGGGCTTCAAATGTGACAAAAAAATATTAACAAAATAAATTGAATGCAAGTAATAAAGGGCCCCTTTGCAACAGGCCAAATAGCCAAACAGCGTAATTTCTCAGGAGATGAAATGATTTTTCCGGGGCAGTCAACTTGTCCAGACTTTTATAATTTAGGCAGCATAGGTGTAATTAATATAGCAAATGAGACGTCCAAAACAGCTGTGTCTGCAACTTTAGAATAGTATTCCACTTGTTCTGCTGCATATTTGGGAAGGAGCAAAATGTGAAGATTCTGCAGTATTTTAGTCCTGGTGGACATGCCTATGACAACCTCATATTTAATGAGTTTAAAAAAAAAAATATTTACTTTTAAAGAATTATTTATTTATTTTTTTAATTCTGAAGCAGTTCTTGAAAGATGTACCCATTATTGCGTGAAATTATACACTAAATATGATCACCAGCTCACTGGTTACAAAGTGTATATATTAACTGATTATGGAAGCAGTATTATTTCCTTTTCGTACGATTTGTGTCCTAAGTTTCTTAGGCTTTTGTTTAACATTTTCCGGTCATAAACAAACATTATTTTATTGCCAAGGTATTTTTCCCATTTATACAGTATGCATGCATTTTATCTTGGAATGCTCATGCTAATAACTGACCTTAATCTCTTCCCATCTCTTGACCCTAAATATTTTTAGGTTTTATTGTGCTGAAGCCTGTGTGGTCTTTTTTGTCATCTCCTTTGGGATTTCTTAAAATATTCATTTTATTTTTTTGCCTTTTGGGTTTTAGAATCCTGTAATGAGTTAAGTTATATTTTACGTGACCCTGCTTACCCTCCTCCCCCCCCACTAGCTGGATTTACATGGATACTTTACTGTGTCTTCATTTTTAGATTTTTTTTTTTACTTTGTGTTGCAGTCTTTACATGCTAGTTACACAAAAATGCAAGTAAAGGCAGAATTTTAGGCCACTGAAGTCACATGGTTTCTATGTTTTGGTAAAATCCCCTATACAGAGCCAGATTTACCATTTGGCACAGTAGGCATGTATGTTGTGCTAATGTGTCAGAGGCAAAGAAGCGACTTTTCCCTGTACAGTTCTTAACCAAACTTTTTTCCCTCATTGATAGAAATATAGTGATCTTTTATAAGCTTATTTACACATTCTGCTAAACCCATTTAGGACTAGTAAAAGATATTAAATTATTTCATGCCCCTTCGTTGGCAGATGTATAATGCTTATAGGCTCCAGTGAAAGAAATCCAGCGTGACCACCATGCTTGTATAATCCCGAGAAAAAAGAAAAAGTGACAAAATTAAAAGCATTACTAAATTCAATGTAAGGTTGTTCTGGTCATCTTCCAGAACAGCTATATGCATCCGAAAAACATGCTGCTCCATAGAGGGGTGTTGTCCTGGATAGTGTGCATCAGAAATGTCACCAACATACCAGTGGATAGTGTTCATCAGGCTTAACATGAAATGATAAGCCTGAAGAAGGGGATCCTGCACGGCTGCGAAACGTTTATTTTATTTTTTATCAAAAGTTTTTATTTTTCAGTATAATACATATGTTAAAGGCATCAATGCAAGAACATATCAAACAGTAGGGTAATTTTGGACAGAAATATCCTTACAAAAGCATGTGCAGCACAGGTGTCAGGTGCAAGTGTTTATTTTTGAACACTATCCACTGGTGTGGTGATATTTCTGATATACATTGTGAAGTGCGGCGCCATCTGCAGTCGCTTCAGCACCATTCGGTAAGGAGTGCGGCAGTTATCTACAGTGTTTTGTCCTGGATGGCATCTCCTATTTGGTAAATCGCCTCGGTTTTGCATACATTTTTATTTGACCATTCCCAAATGTAAAAAAAAAAAAAGCTAAGTACATGAGATTGGGCTTCTGTATTTAGAGTACAGCCTCAAAAAGCATTCTCAGGTATCACTATTTGTCCTAAAATAATTGGGGACCCCCTCCCTATATACACACACATCCCTGGTCCCAGGAACTGCTGTCTGGGGACAGTAAAAGTAAATTTTACCAAAATGGGACACAGTAAATGAATATCCTGATCCTTAAAGGAGAACTATGGGGAGCATGAGTTACACTCATCCGTCAAGTGACATTGAAACATGTCGGCTCTATTGAACGGGAAGTGAGCGAAAACATATCGCTGCTCGCTCACTTCCCAATCATCTCCCTGCAGTCACCACTCCCCACAGGGATTCACTCCTCTCCAATCCTCCAATGCTGACTGAAGAGACAGATGGGGCAGGGGGCAGGCATAGCTGGCTCTGCCTCCTAGATAGACAGAGCCTGCTTTCAATTAGCCAGCGGGGTGGATCTCAACAGTATTGTCGGGATCTGTCCAGACTGAGGTGTGCTCAGCATATAGCAATAGCCCACTATATATGGAGTTTTGGGTCACAGAAGGACATTTAGTATATGTCCTCCCATGACCCTTAAGAGATCTATGGGGAAAAAAGGGCTTCCCTGAACTTCCTGTCCAGTACAAGATCACAAGGGGAAGCGAGTTCTCCAGCATCAGTTATTCTAGTGCCTTGGAGGAAGGAGGAGCGAGTAGCTGGGAGCAGGGTAGTGCTTTGCCTTCTGTGCCTGTTTATTTGTGGAGACGCACACAGCTTGGTAGCATACAGAAGGGTGACGCCATAGGCTTCTGAAAGGGAAAGGAGCCACCCTCAAACAGGATATAAGAGCCAGCTGATTCTGCAGGAAGCAAACGTTTAAACATTCAGGAGCAACATCAGTTGTAAAGTGATTTAATTTGCATTTAAACACATTGCATTTGAATCCCCTTTGACTTTATTATCACGTTAAGCTTATCCACACTGTCCAAAAGTAACAAAAACAAAATTGATTGGAGTTTACTTAACACGGAATTACTAGAGTTATGTTAACATGTGGCCAAATATGTACATCATTTTAACAAGATTTAAAGTGGATCTTTGGTTGGGAGATAAATTTTGCCTGGAGACAGGCTTTTAAACTAATAGCTTATAGTCCCCTTCACTCTGTAGCTGTAGGTTCTGTGCAGAAATTCAATCTCAAAGTTCAGAGTTGTGGTTCCCCTCACCTTGCTTCTTCTGACAGGAGTGACTTGACAGCCTCCCATTCTTTTCATGTATACGAAGAGCTGTTTGGAAACCTGCTACAACCCCACTTCTGAGTCTCTGTGATCTATGCAGATTAATTCAGTTCCTGCAGCAACAGAGCTAAGGGCTTGTTTTAAAGCTCATTTACTGCATGTTAAAATGATGTAGGTACTTTAATGTCCATAGCTTGAAACTGATTCCCTTTAGCTAGAAAATACAGCAAAGAAAATTCTTCCACAGCAAGTAATGCATGTTGCATAGCTTTATTGAAATACACAATATGGATGCGATGCTAATTTGAGGATCTTGCTTTTTAGTATGCCAAGTTAATTAAAAACCATTAAAAATCCTTGCATGTTGAAATGCTTTACCCATTAGATGTATTGCCCAAGTAAATGTCATTTTAGTGTTAAATTCATTATGGCAATCTCTTATCTGTAGGAAAAAAAAACATTTAATATCATACTAAGCAAATGCCAGTACATCTGTACAATAAATTAGGTTCTAAAAAATAGATACTCTTTTATCCAAAATGTTTTGCAGTTTTACCTGTACTTTTGTTCAGCTGATGGAAAATACATCCTGGATATGAACATAAAAAGTATTGATGCGTTAAATGCTGGATTCACTAGTATCCTGTCATTTCTTAGCTCTTATGATTCAACCAGCTGCAATTTTCCTGTCTCTAGAACACAAGCTATTGAGCTGTTAAACAACTTGTAATAAAACAAAGTGTGAGGCAAATATTTAAAAAAATCTATACAGTGATGTATTTAATAAAATAAACATTGTATGTATTTTACATTCAGCTAGTTTAAAAACCTGAGTTTTACTTGGCATTTCAATCCCCTGTACAGTAGAACAAAGTAACAATCAGGCACCACTGCATACACATGTGCTGACAGGAAGAATGAGGAGGGTAATAACATTATTAATGTGCTACTCTTTGTTAATTGTCCAGTTATGTACTGCGTGCCCCTTTGGAAAACTTTCCACTAGCAAATTCAGAAGTGTCTCCTTCCCTCTTTGGTGAGACAAAAAAAAGAGGGCTTCTATTGTTTCCGTCTTCAGAAAATGTTATTTGCCTTCTGTTTCAGGGGTGATGTGGGAATGCTACTACCTGCTGCTTTCAAAGTGGTGAAATGGGGAAAAATGTTAAGAACTGTTCTAGTGATTTAACATGCTTTATCCTGTACATAATGTAAGTGTAACACATAAGTGGCAACTAGAGAAATAGGTTTTGTGTATAACCTCATTGGCCTATGCACCTATTACCCTATGACTTTCTCCCCATCTAGTTACATTGAAGGTTTAATCCTACACAAGAAAAATCTATAAAATGTGTGAAGTGTTGCTACAATGCACATTTATTGTGTAAATAAAAATCTATACAATGCAAACACTTCCTCCCTACAATACTGGAAGTGTTCTGTGCTAATATAAAACATTGTCAGTAATAGACTACTCACTAAAACTATTCAAAGGATACTGATATCCAGGTCTGTATAATAAACAAGTTAATATGCTTGGAAATAGATTCTTCAATGTAATGAGCATGTCCATGTACAACCGCACAGCCCACACTGTTAGTATGGTAATTAAGCAGAGTGAATTGTGATTATATCACTTAGGATTTAATGACTTTTTCAATTTGGGTAATTTCTGTATGTGGAAAGAGAGAGAGTGTGCCCATTATTCAGTCTCTGGAAGGATAGAAAAAAAAACATCTCTATTCATGTTTAGAAATGTTCTGCGTTTGTGAAATTGATTGTCTGTACTATTAATGCAATTCACTGAAGCATGTCACTGTGGTCTAGTTCAAATTTCATGAAAGTTAATTAGGGTTGGTTATGATATCTACTAAGATTTTTAAATGCTTCTCAAAACTTTATAGGAATAGCCAAGCATTTAAGTTGAGTTTTTGTGAAGAAGGTATAAAAGTTATAACAAAAAGTTATAGCATAGGGATTAATACTTCAGAAAATTAAACTATATTTAAGCGCATTACATTAGTGGCATTCTATTAATACATTGCATGCACCTCATTTTTCAGTTGGATAGCTCAACTTCTTGAACATGCCAATGATAGTATTTATCTTATGCTATGATGATCATGTCAAATCTACTTTAAACTTTCAATAAGATTAGTAGAGCATATATAACAAGAAATGCCCCAGAATCAAGCAAGAAAAAAAATGAGTGAACGGAGAAGAGTAAAAGAAGATTGGGAGACCCCTCCCCCCAGTCCTTACCGCCTTCTTGCAAAGACAGGCTCCTCAAGATAATAGACCAATATTTGAACTGAGTGATGTTATACTTCTATTTGCTCCCGTAATTTCTTGTAGTGGTGTAGAGTGTTATGGATTCTGTCCTTTTTTTTTTCGCTTGCTCAGCACAGCGGCCATTCGGCAAACTCTTTGCATTTTTATCAATAAATACTCATATTGGCCGAGGGGCAGTGATGTCATGATCAGCCCCTTGGCCAATTAGAGAACACCCAGTATTTGTTGATAAAAATACTAGGTTTTCCCTGAATGGCCGCTGTGTTGATGAGCAACTGTTTTTTAACACCAGAGGGGAAGTCACTCAGCACAGCGGCAGTAGCAAGACCTGGAAGATTGCTCTAAAGCATTATTGTAGCTCTCGCTACTACAGTGTTTTAAAGGATTCCTGAGGCCTTATCGGGTATAAAATATGTATGCTTGCATTGTGCCGAGCTGGACCAATGTACGTATTGTTATGGAAATAAACACACAAATCCATGCTGCGCTAAAGTATGCCAAGCATAAATATTTATACCTGACGTTCAATTTCAGGGAACTGTATTGCAAGGTTTCATTTTGCAAGCATTAGAGAAGGCATTTTTCACTGTTTTCCTATTCATTAACTCTTTGAGAATGTTCATATCTAGAAAATTACAAATGCTAATTGCTAAAGTTAATATACATATGACAGATATGAATGGTGAGAGTGGGCAGCCTTATTTAGTGCCATTGGGGAAAGATTGGGATGTTTCATTTTAACTATGGCCATAGGTGAACCACATAGGGAATTTATAATCTGCAGGAATGTGCCCTTTATCCCTGCATCTGAACCAGCTTAGTTTTTCAAAGGCCTTTTCTGCAGCGAAGTATTATAGTGCATGTTAGCCTTCCTGGTTGACTACATAAGGTCAATAGCACATCAGGTGTTGTGCTCAGCTTGGCAATTTAGCCTCAAACATCACCTAGTCCTTATGTATTATGAAGGGTAAAAATGTATTATGAAGGGTAAAAAGGTTCCAAGTGAAGTGTGTATTATTGTAATCAGAATTAGTTTTATCTTAATTTAGAATGATTAGATTATAACTAGCACAATCTTGTTGATATTTACTTGGCTTTATGTTTAGGCTGGGTTCACACCTAGGCGTATCGAATATGCGCGTTTCGTGACGCGCGTGTTTACCACGATTCGCTGTAAAAAACGCGCGACAAACGCATGTTTCCGAGGACTACCTGGCTGTATCCCAATGGATATGCGCAGCAAATACGCTTCAAAGAAGCTCCTGTAATTCTTTGGGCGTATTGCGTTTTGCAGCGCGTTCCTACGCGCTGTAAAACGCCCAGGTGGGAACCATGCCCATAGGCAATCATCATCGTTTTCACATGTTGAGCGTTTTACAGAGCGTAGGAACGCGCTGTAAAACGCCCAGATGTGAACCAGGCCTTCCTGTAATGTATGATAACATATCTCTTGGGACTGGATGGGCTGACATGAATCCATGACAATGCATTGTTCTATGCGGTATTAAAGGAGAACTATGAGGTGAGTGCTTTTCACTCACCTCATAGTTCTAGCCGACCTGTGACAATAAGACTGTCACAGGTCGGCTCAGTAGATCGGGAGGTGAGCGAACACATACCGGTGTTCGCTCACTTCTCGATCCTGTCACGGCTCTCTGCCGTGACAGGTGAGGGGCTGGATTCCCCCCTCCCCGCTTCGGACGGGGGAGGGGGCGGGTACAGCTGGCTCTGCCTCTAGATAGGCAGAGCCAGCTGTCACTCACGCAGCTGGGCGGATCCAAACATAATTGTCGGGATCCGCTTCAGCTGCGGCGTCTCAGTATACTGCGAGCTGTAGCTCGCGGTATACTGCGGCGTCTCAGTATACCGCAAGCTGTAGCTCGCAGTATACTGAGCTTAGGGTGACGGGAGGACGCTAGTTTGTGTCCTCCCGTTACCCTAAGGAGAACTATGGGGAAAAGCCTTAACCCCATAGTTCTCCTTTTAAGGTAGGCACAAACAATTTATAGTATATGTATGGAAGGACATCTAGAGCTGGTGCCCCGTTATGTGGAAGATTTTTTTTATCCACTTCAATTTCCACTCCTTTTAGAATTTGACTTAGAAAATGGGTATCTGCCAATGATGATTTATGTATATGGCATTACACAAGATATTTGGGGGTTGTCCCCCTCAGTTTGAGCCATATGTGTGGTTTTGCTTTATTGCTTTTGTCATGGTATATTTGGTGCAATCTTTTCTGGATGGATTAATCTCCGTTCTTTTAAGTTGAGTTTGCAGTTGGATTAGTTTGTTTGGGTTTTTTTTTTTGAGTGAATGATGTCTGACCAATTTAGTTTAATATTTTTTAAGCTCCCTTTATCTATTTTGAGTTTCCTGAGATTGCTGCCACTTCTTGGCTTGGTAGCTATATCCATCTTCACTGGCTATATCAATACCCAGTAGTACTGATATGTAATCTCAGTGGAGTAAGATACCACTGTTTTATTTTTCAGCAAAATAGTGTTCTAATACTTTGGCTTAGACTTAGTTTGTGTTTCATTAGAAAGTAAGTTACCAGTGGCATGTCATTGTGTGCTGTGGATTGAAGTAAATTTTGGGCATGGTCTCACCATTGTGTCTGGGACATTTTGTTCTTAGTGGTGGAATGTTTGTAAAACATTTGGAAAAAGTATGGTATAAATGTGGTGAGGGTGTGAATAGAACATATTTGGGGGAATTTATCAAAGCTGGAGCAGACAGAATCTGGAGAAGTTTTCCATAGTAACCAATCAACTTCTCTTCAGTTCAGTTACATTTTGAAAATGAAAGAGAGAAGCTGATTGGTTGCCATGCACAACTGCTCCAGATATTGTCTGCTTAAATTTTTATATATTCCACTCATATGTGATACCCATATATGATATTGATACCCATTCCCGCAGATGCTGCAGTGCCGTCCGTCCGTTTTTTTACTACGGGCGGACGGCAAGAGGTTAAATACGGCATGAGGTTTTATAAGTTGCCTAAACTGTTGTAATTCTCTATCCCTGAGGATGCTTGTTTGAGGTGTTGCATGCTTCTCTGTTAGTTTTCAAGTTAATCAGATTGAAGTCTCTTCCAAGGATTAAAAGAGAACTATAGGCCAAGCTTTTTTGGTAATCTCTTTAGGATCACAGGAGGGCATAGTATATTTCCCGCTATATGCTGGCAGCGCAGAACCACACTGCAGCCGGGACACCCTGCCACCTGATTGACAGCTGGCTCTGCCCCACCCCAGTCAGTCCTTGAGAGGGGGAGGTGGAATCCCTGCGGAATGCATTGACTATCAGTCCCTGCAGGGAGAAGATAAAGAACTGCGGTGGTATGCGTTCACAGTGTTCCCGATCAATAGAGCTTCAGTGTCACACATTGGCTCTAATTATGGGGAAAAGTGTATTACACTCTCCCCATAACTCTCCTTTAAAAATGCATGTTCTAATGGAGATGGCTGTCATAACTATTTTGATGAATGTGATTTTGTGTTTAGGACATGGATGTTATCTTGATATTATTTCAATATCTGATGACAAACCTGGTATTTGGCTTGGAAGATACAATAGTGATTATTGCTGGATTTTTATGACTTGCACATTGATTTGACTCACAAACCCTGCTTGTCTTAAGCATTATAAACTCTGTGTTCAGCACATAACAATATAACAAAAAACAGACCTTTTTAAAAAAAGCATTATATGTAATAGTCTAAGGTTGTGCCATGCCCCTGGACCTTCTAGCAGGTGATTACTTATTTCAGAAACAGCACAAAACTAAATTATCCATTTTGAATTTGGGTAGAAACTTAAGAGATATAACCATACAGATGAAAAATTTCCCTTTCAACAAAAGAGAGTTCTGCACAACATTGGATTCATTCAGTAGGCATACATTTTAACTTGATAACCTTTATTATTATATATTATATTTTGTATACATATGTGTAAATCCCTCTTGCTGTCTGTAAATTATAATGTGTATTATGCAACCCACAGAACAGTTGCTGAGAATACAGGATAAAACACACAATGTCTGATTTTCTTTTTTTTTCAATTGGAACAGACTTCCATACAACACTTATAAAGGTCCCTTTGCATTGTAATCTAAATGTGCAAGTGCCTCACAACACTTGGAAAGTCCCTCTGCATTGTGATCTAATCTAATCTGACAAGTGCCACGCAACACTTACAAAGCTGCCTCTGCAGTGTGATTCTACTTCTGATCCTACTAATCTATGACAGTACCAACAACAGGACATATATAGAAATAAGTAAACCAAGATCAACTTAGACCTAGAGACAAAGCAATTCATGGTACATGTCATTACACGCATGTTGTATTTTCTCTTTCTTATGGTTAGATTTGTAAGGTATAACAGATTTTAACATACATCTACCATACCTGGTCACTGTTCTGAAAAAGCAAGTTGCTTTTCTGTCTGGACTCAATACATCCTGGTCACAGACCCAAAACAAGCATGAAGTAAATATAAATCAGAAAGAATTTAGACAGAATTTAGAATACCTTGTAATGGAATGACTGGATTCAAGGTATTCACTAAGGTAGTGGTTATTGCAGAACTGAACACTAGGTTCTAGCTAATCAGGAAGCTTGAATCAGGAAGCTTGCAATCTAAAGTGTTAGCATGATAGCCTGTCCATTAGCATTTTCAGGATGGCAGGTCATTAATGGCAGCATACATTTATCTCTCATGACAGGTTTTCTTTAAGGAAACCTGTGAGGATGTAAATGTGGGCCCTGTCCTTGCTGACTTGACTTTTAAATTAGATTTTTATTATTCACAAATAACTGTTAAGCTACAGATGGTAAAAAAAACTTCCCAGTACATTGAGAAATAGAGGCCCTTTTAACAGAAATCATTCCCTATATAACTAACCTAATATTCACTACCATATTATCTTAGTAAGTATTTCATAATTCAAAAAAGCTATTTCTCTCTGTAATCTTGTGAGCCACTGACTTAGTTCAAGCATGCAGCTAGTAAAGTCTAATATATCTGAACTTTCATCCTGTATAATTCTGGGTCAGGAACTCAGGTGATGAAGAGCGCATCAAGATGACAGTCCCTGAGCCTGCAGTTTTAAAAAACCTAGTTAGCAATATCAACTCAGATATTTCTATTCCCCCAGGTTTCCTTTTTAGAAATAAGTTACACGGAATAAAATATACCTTATTAAAACTCAGAGCCTGGTGCAACCCTCTTAAGTTTTGCTCCCCAACATCCTGCTTGGAAAAGAGTAACTGGCGCAAGACAAATTCTTTGATGCCGAAATATCCCTTTCAGATTATAATGGTGAAATCTTAGACAGGTTTCACAAAAAGTATTTGAGTTACAGGTAAACAAAGAAATAAACGAAATTTAAACCCAAGAGTATGATTCATATTGAAAACTAGCTAGCACTCTAAATACATCAGATATGTGTTAGGCGTCCAGCTCACAAATTAATACAGTTTTAGAAATCAATTGCTTTTATCCAAAGTAAACAGACTGCAGTCAGATTCTCTGTCTTTGCGATTGAGCTGTCACTTACTATAAGAACATTTCAAACTGTGGCAGTTTTGGCAATCGCAATTGAAACATGCAAAGCAAATATGTTGGCTTTGTTACCATTTATATTTTCTGCGGGAAATAAAAATGTTCTTTAATAATTGACATAAATAAAACTTTTATCCAGCTGTGATGGCACGTGAGCAGGATTCAACAATACTGCCACATGAATCTGAGCCAAGCCTTTCAATGTTTTTTTTTTTTTTAATGGTGTAGATAACGTTTAAAGTAAAGCTGTAGTATGGGCAAACAATACAATATAAGGTCAGTCAGACACCAGAAGCTGTCGCATCATAGCTCTACTGTAACAGCCTGACTCCCCCACCCATGAGCCTCTGCAAATATAAAGGTCAGGATTTCCATTGGGATGCTCAGTTCTCCGGCTTGGTGATTAGTAGCTTTGGCACTGAATACTAATTATGGGAAGAGGATTGGGATTTAACTGGGGGGGCGGGGGCAGGTTGCCATGGCGCACCTTTTGGTAACTATTATCTAACTTCAACCTTGACTTATGTTGTATGTCTGTGCTACTTAATTTAACCATTTCAGCTCCCGTACCTAGAAACTCTCTTTCTGGACCAGAGCGCTTTTTTTCTTATGATACCAAAGTATTTTAGTGATAAAAAAAGGCTTTTGTTGGCAATATTATTTTGCAATAATCATGTTATATGCTATGCAATCTATGGTCAAAAAGATGTTACAAAAAAAACTTATATTTTTTTTAAGCTTGAACAGTGATGGTTTTAAACCTAGTGTTAATGTAGGTAAAAAGTTTTAATTTTATTTCTATAATTTGTCATTTATAACATTTGTTGCAAATCTAAAGATAGGGCTTTCTAGTTTTTTAATGCGATGTTTTAAAAAAAGGAACAAAAATGGAAAAAGTGTACAAATGAACATAAAAATCAGCTAAAAACACTACTAAAGTTCTGCAAGGAAAGAGTGAATGATTTATTTTGATTTGCACCTTAAAGGGGTTCTAAACCCTCCTTTTTTGCCTATATCTACTTCTAGCAAGCCGTAGATATAGGCAAAAAGTTTTTTTTAAAATCCCGCTTTAACAGCGGTTTAAGCTTACCCTGTTTTCATCGTGCGCTCCCGCCCGAGAATCCGAACCTGCTTGGGCAGCAGCAAAGCATCTTGGGGCGGGCGCATGCGCAGTTCAGATTTTCGGCCGGGAGACAAGCAGAGACGCAAGGTAAGTCTATGGACGCGTGCACCCGCATGCAGACACCGTGGGATCAGAAGGGCCTGCAAGCAGAGAGGAGTCAGCGCTGGATCGGAGAGCCGCCGCACCGCTGGAGGGACAGATGAAAGCATCAGGAAAGAAGAGGAAGATCGGATTAAGAAACCTCATTTAAGGTAAGTGTTAACATTGGGGGAAGGGAAACATTTTTTTTTATTTTAATGTCATTTTTTTTTTTAATTTCTAAAAATATGGTTACAACGTAATTTATGATGGCAAATATTTAGACCCATCCTTTAACAGTATAAAGACTTAAATATTGTGTAATTTTAAAATATCGAAATTAAATGTTATTAACAAGCACGTATCATTTATTTTGTGTGGAATAACATATTGTCCCAGTAATAATTATTAAAAATAGGTTTCCTGCAGCCCAAGCTATGTAGTTGATGTTTATAGAAACTGCAGGTTTTTCTCTGGAAATATCTTCATAGCTCTAGCAACTTTAGTAGAGAAGCAAAGAAAATAAGTAGACAAGGATCACATTCCTGCCACTGGTTGTCAGTTTCCAATTCACTCAGTTGGATGAGTGCACACCATAAAATCTCTCACACACACACTGGCATATTTTTACCCCTGCCTATTCATTCACTGTTTATAGTTTTAACAATAGCAGGGCTGGTTTTTACTATTCCGACATCCATACTAAATTCCTGAGTAGCCTTCATTGTATGCAAGTATACATTTTTTTCTCGATCCGGAGTATAGATTTACCAAATTTACCACTTCTGGGGTTTTCATGAGCTGGGACAAGAGCTATGAATGTTAACTGTGATGCATCATTATTATGACACAGTGGTTAATGTCAACCTATAGGGGTCTGTCTATTTATTTGTTTCAGCCAGCACACATAAGCTTACCCACAATAGGCTCAGACTGATCAAATATCCAACCAAAAAGCTCTGTATGTTGGTAGTTTGAAGGACAACTTGATTTTACCATGTGGCCTGTGCAATCTGCTAAAGCTGTTTTGCATATTAGTCGGCTGCTACTGGATGCAAATTGTGTTTTTGTGGAAAAGGGAGATGGTAATTCAGGCAAATATAGTGCCAATCTCCCTTCTCTAAAGAATGCCCTCTAGTGGAATCTTCACCAGCCAGAAGATACCAGCTGGCTGCAGGACCCATTTTTGAAGCTTGAGTTATTGGCTGTGAAGCTAACAAATTCTATTGCGGTTTTAATGGAGACTTATAGAACAGGTGTATACACCTGCATTTTTGTAAAAATGCATGTATTCGAGAGTTTGTTTTTATTGGGTTAGACATCTATTTAAATGCCAAAATTGGTAGTGCTTGCTACTTTAAAGGCCTTTCTGCCATCAGTAATCAAATAAGTAGTTCTCTTTATGAGTGTGGATCTGTAAGAAGAAACATGTGGCTTGTTACTTTGCATTAACAGTCAACGATATTTAGCATAAATTTTGTTACAAAAATGCTATACTCAAAGGGTGAGAACTGTTAGTCTACACATGACTGAACACATTCCCACGTTCTTTAGTGAGGCTAATTAGATGTTGATTAGGAAACAGTTTGGCCAGCTGATTATCCTTGCACTGGATTCTGTAGAGCAAAGGTCCACCATCTACCATTTGCCCGAGGTCATTGTGCTTTCAGCAGAGCTGTTGACATTTAATGGATGATCCATGTCTACTCCTCGGCTTCCTGTCTCATTGTGGTATTTTAAATATGATGCAGCAACTCTCCAATACTTGTCCTCTGACCTCTTGATGTATTAGGAGCCTCAAGCCAGTAGAATCCAGAAAGAAGACCTAGTAATGATCTGTCAAGAAGTCACTGCTACAATAACCTAGAAATTATAGGAAGCTACATCTTCCTCTAGTAACAATGTTTTGTCAAGTAATCAAAGCTGGCTTTCCAGTGACTTGTTAAAGTGCCTTTAAGCAAGTTGTGTGTAGGTGAAGCATTGTTAGGTCGACCTGTACTTTTTATTTTTTTAACGGTTCACTGTATCTCTGTGCCTCCATACTATTGCCCATTCTCATTCTAGTGCCACAAGGATAGGTTTTGGATGAGTAAATAATGCCAGCTTGTCCACAATCCAACATCTTTTTAGAATCCATCCTCAAAATAAATAAATGGAGCTTCATCAGTATACTGGAGTTTATATGTAGATACATTCATACTTAAAAGGTGCTCCGGACACCTAACAGACTAACATAGTGTTATTTTATCTGACTTGTGACTTTGTGCTGGATTGCATTGTTTGTACAGATTACATTAAAGATCTGTCATTACCAAGAAGGAAGAAAGTATTCCATAATGGGATACAATTCAAAGATTTTTTTATCCATGATATTAGAAATATATTCAGCAATTTATTTGTTCAGTTGGTTATATATACTCTAACGTTATAGAATGTTGTATCACTTAAGAACTGTTATGTGCCTTATGCTGCACGGGGCTAAACTGAGCTAATGGCAGTGATATGTATTTTCTGTGAGTCCAGATGATTGATGCTTTTAAAACACCAGTAGGGATTTTGAAATAACTTTCAATAGGGGTAATTGTCAATGCTGTTGGCTGCATCCCAGTGATAAGATAATCAGATCTGAAAACTTCTCTTTCTCATTAGAAGAATGTCACTAGGACAGGAGAGAAAAGGTGAATATGAGGACAGAAAGACCTAACTAGAACTTCAGGTTACATTGATCACCTAGTTTGCTTTCAGGAACAGATTTGAAATCTTTGACATGCCTGGGCTACTTTCAGTCTGCTATAGCTATTAGGAGTAAGTATGAACATGTAAAACTGAACTCATACATTCAAACTACTTTTAATATGTTTTTGTTGCGCAATATGGAATATGTTTAAAGCTATACAGTCTGAAGCCAGGCAGTTTTTGTGCTTTACTTAAAATGCACATTTTTGCACAATACAACCCCTTGATGGTAAATAGCTACAATTTTAAAACAAGTCTGTCTTGGTGTGCTAAAAAGATTAAATGTGTGTGTAGATGTATATACAGTGTATATGTGTGTGTTTATGTATGTGTGTATATACAACAACACTTTTTATTAAGTAGAAGGGTTGAACCATGTCAGGTTTTGTTGTTGCCTATTTTCCTGTTCAGGAGATCTCCTCAAATTTTTTTTCTAACTGGTAGACAATCCTAAAAGCTTTTTATGCAATGGGAAAAAAGTAAGAACCTCCGTTTGTAATTGCTGTCTGTCTCTTTTGGGGATGAGTGTTCCCTCATTTTTGTGTGTGGTTTCTGGCACATGAAGTGAGGAGAGATCACCCAGTAGTAACAGTAAGTTTTGTGTAATTAGTTACTTTGGCAGCAGCAAAACTGACCATAATTGGAAAAATTGTTACCCATACCATTTAGGATGATTGATAAACAGCATAACGGTAAATTAAAATCTCAAAAGTTTGATTAAACTGTAGTTATTTAATCTAACAGAAATTGGGTGAAACCTAGCTCAATCTATTCATTCCTTTACAATTTTAAGTCTTATCAATGTAACATCTTAGCCTGAGTCGTTGATGGATATGCATGATTTTGTTTATTTTATTGAGCAGAGCCTGCAACAAAAAGGCGAATTTGTAACTCAAGCATGTGTTTAGAGCAGGACTAAAGTGTCTAGGGCCCCAGGGTCACATGCCATGATGTTCTGCACATTATGGTAAACTTGACTCCTACTTTGACCTCTACCAGTAATGCAATATCTGTGCTCCCCCTTTCACACTCAGTCATTATCACTTCCATCTTCTTGGATCCTTCTCCTGGACAGGTATCTTTGGCCATTGGGTGGCCACTGAAGTAACTCTTGCACATGCACACTGAAGTTACATTATTCCAGAGCCCAGCTCCTACGTCTGGCATCTTACAGGTGACAGGAGTGTATACTGCACTGTCTGTGTATAACTTACAAAAATTTGCTAGCAGGAACGGCAAAACAATTGTCAGAAAAGACTTGGTGACACTAAGCTCAGGAGTTAAATCTTAAAAATGCATTCAAGTACACTAACGATTAACAAAAATGTATCGGCTGATTGTGTATCGCTCAGCTGTAGATCCTCAAATTCTATCTGAATTCATGCTGATGCTGTCCTACTTTTTGCTCCTCATAGTCCTTGTGTGTTTTGTAAAGCAGGCACTGTTCCAAGTTCGCTAAAAATCATGCATTCACTTTTTTCTTCTATGCTGATTTAGCTTGAAGGAACCTGTCACAACAAGTATGGGAGCTACCATTTGGGTTTTTTGTTTTGTTTTTTCTAGTGTAAAAAAAATCCAGGGTTGCATTCCTTATCCTATCTTCGTTGGTTAAAGGAGAACTATGAGGTGATTGATTTTCACTCAGCCTCATAATCTGAGCCGGCCTGTGACAATGAAACTGTTACAGGTTGGCTCAGTAGATCGGGAAGTGAGCGAACACATACCGTCGCTCGCTCACTTCTCGATCTATCCCTGCAGAGAGTCGTGACTGTCACTCACGGGTTCCTGCAGGGATTCCCCCCCTCCCCTGTCTGATCCTCCAGCGCTGACTGGCGAAACGGACGGGGGAGGGCACAGCTGGCACTGCCTCTGGATCGGCAGAGCCAGCTGTCAATCCCGCAGCTGGGTTGATCCAGACAGTATTGTCGGGCTCTGTCCCGGCTGCTGCGTCTCATTATACCGCGAGCTGTAGCTCGAGGTATACTGAGCTTTGGGTCACAGGAGGACGCTAGTTTGTGTTCTCCTGTGACCCTTAGGAGAACTATGGGGAAAGCGCTGACCCCATAGTTATACTTTAACCAGTTGCCGTCCGCCCGTTGAAAAAAAACGGCATTTTTTTTCTGCGCGCGCTCACGGGCAGAAAAAAAAACGTCCAATGCAAAGAGCCGTTACCGGCTGTTTCATATATACACGTTCGGCGGCTCTATAGCCTGCCGATCGTGAATATGTGCTGGCCTCGTGCCCTCCCATAGGGGGATTATTACCCCCCTATGTAATAGCAATAACAATGAGTGTAAAAAAATATATATATAAATTTAAAAAAAGTCACATATAAAAAGAGTTAAAAAATACCCCCAAAATGTTTAAGTCCCCCACCCCCACGTTTATGCACATATAAACGTAAATATGCGTCCGGTGCACCAGCGCGCGAAAACGACAATTGCGCTACACATGTTACATATTGCTACGAACGTTGCAGTGCGAGCAATCATTGTAGGGCCATCAATCACTGATAACACTAAACTGATGAGCGGTAAAAGCTTTTATGGTGTCGCCTATGGCCAATTTTGGGTATTATCGTTTTTTGAGGTTTCGCGCACGCAGTTTTAAGGCTTGACATGTTTGGTGTCTTTTTACCCGACGTGACCCCGTCTTTTATATTTTACCAAAAAATTGGGTAATAATAAATGTTTTATCCTTTAATATAGGGGGAACCGTTTTTTTATTTTTTTTATTTTGGTAATTTTTCCTTAATATAGTAAAAAATAAAGTGAATAAATCATCCCAAGTGATGATTAAATACCACCAAAAGAAAGCTCTATCTGTCCTCAAAAAATGGTATAAAATTCATGTCAGTACAGCGTTGCATGACGGAATAAATGTCAAAGTACCGCAGCGCTGAATACTGAAAAATGGCCTGGATGGGAAGGGGGTTTAATACCTTGGACTTCAAGTGGTTAATGAGTGTCTGACCTAGAACAAATGTATATATTTACATGTGTATTCCAGGCCACTGACTCACTCTACTGAGGCAAGGATGACAGCCCCAAACCATATACTTCACAAACAAGTCAGTCATGTCCTTCCCACAATTCTTTCTTGATGTATTCCATTTTAAAGTATAGAGATTGCTAGTATTCACATAATTTCACACTTTGCTCTACATTAAGGCTACCCATCCATTATGAATGGGCTGCCAACACACCACAATGGATGCAAAAATGCACAACCCTTTAGCAATGCATAGTATGTCTGTCATTCATTGCACTCTATTGTACAGTGTGTTGGTGAGCCATTCACAATGAATGGCACAACAACACAGTGTTGAACTCAAGAGCAGTATGATACAGTTGCAGAAAGTAGCATATACAAAACCATGTATGAAATTCTTGAACCATCTTTCATTTAATAAACCTGATGAGAAAGAAACTTGTGCGGCCATTGTTGTCGTGGGCCAGATTTCCAGCTAGGCAACATAGACGGGCTCCGTCTGGGGGTGGGCAGGGGTCTCGGGGCGTTTTTCACAAGTAATTGTGAAAATGCCCTGATACTAAACACGGATATCTCACTTTCAATTTTTAAACTGAAGCTGGTGCTGTAAAGAGGAACCAGTTCACAGGAAGGCTGCCGAGATCCCCAGCAAGCAGGGGGACCTCAACAGCCTTCCTGTGGTCTGCGGCACCTGTTTACTGTGTTGGCCTCATCTTTTCTTTCCTGAAACTACGCCACCTGCGAGACCAACCGGACCCCTCACAGCACTCCTGACATCTGGCACAGCCTCCCTAAGACCCCGCACATCCCTCCTGAGATCCTCCACTGGAGACATAGGGCCGGCACTCCTGAGCAGCACATAGTATGCAGCTTTATAGTCTGTATGTATAATGCATTGCTGGGATTTGTAGTCCTCTATAGCTGGTTGCCATGCGGCATTGCTGTATAATGTACTGCTGGGATTTGTAGTCCTCTATAGCTGATGGTGGTATTATGCATTGCTGTATAATATATTGCTGGGATTTGTAGTCCGCTATAGCTGGTGCCATTCTGCGTTGCTGTATAATTGCTGAGATTTGTGGTCTCTACAGCTTGGAGTCAGCGGCAGAACTACCAGGGTTACAGCTTTTGCAGCTGCGACCAAGCTGTGGCACTAAACCACTGCCTTAAAATCATTAGTTTGTTTCCTCTGTTAGATTTATTATCCCGGGGGGAGTGGTGGGGGTGCTTCATATTTCTCTCTGCCTACAGGCTCCTGAGAAGTAAATCCGACTCCGATTATTGTCCTCCTTCAGGCTTTTATATTGATTCAGATCAGATGATTTAACTAGCTATTTACTTTTCCATGTTACTGGTTTAAAAGAATTGAAGCTGACGACAGCCAGGCAGCTAGCATTTTCAGAAGGAGTAGTGGCAACCAACATATTTTCCTGTTTCTGGAACTATGGTTTACTTTAATAGCTCTGCAATAGCACATTGATTACTTTATTAGAAGCTCTGCTTTGAAAAGGTAAATTACTTAGATTATTTGTGGTAAAACATATTTAGAGTATGAACCTAAAAAATGGGAGCGTTCATTTTGGTATTTTGGTGTCAACAGCTTGTGCTATTTATTTGCTTTTTTAATTACAGTTGATTAAATCTAGAAAAATAGCAGAGAGTGGAAAAGGCACGACAGGTCAGAGTGGACATGAGTGTATGAACTTGTGAACCCTGCCCAGGAGTTTAGGATTACTGTGAAATACATTTAATTAAACGAGTATTTAGATTTGTTTATTTGCTTCTACAATTGCATAGAAGTATAACAAACTTTTAGATTGTTTTGGTTAAATTAATCTCTGGTTAAGCATAGCCATGATACTTAACAAGTATCAAAGGATGACGGTAAAGCAATACCCAAGTGGTTAGGGATTTTAGAGTTCCAATAAATTGGTGAGTAAGTTTCATATGCCAGATGCAGGGTCCCTTATACGTTTGATCAAGAGAACATTACTATACATATTTTTCATTGTTTTAATATGAAGTAATCTGTTAGAACACAGAACAAAGTGAACTCCTGTGTGTTCTTGGCCAGGCAGAATGCTTCCACTCCCTTCAGTACTAATAGTACATGACCCATCTTTAGCCTCCATAAAATATTGTGCCAGACTCACAGAGGCTTACCCTTTTTGCACATAAAATATTCTGTGACTGTTTGAATATTTGTTTCTCTCAATGTAGGTTTAAATTACTCTAGCAATCTTACAGTACAGTCTGTGTTGGTCTTCATTTAAAAAAAAATCTCTATCTATCCAGTACTCCGTCGATTTTCAACTCGAAATGTATTTATTTTTTCAAAAACAGAGGTCAAGACATACTATTTGAGTTACTTATTCAGTTATGAAAAATGTCATTTAGATGACGACCATCCTCTTGAATGCAGCTTTCAAACCTTCGCTTGAAATTGTCCATCACTCGGGCCAACAGCTGTTGATCAATCTTGAGCAGTTGTTGTCGGATGGCATCCTTCAATTCATTCAAATTACAGGGTTTGTGAGTGTACACACGGCTCTTCAGGTACTCCTATAGGAAGAAATCACATGAAAGTCATGAGACCTTGGGGGCTATGGTACTTCGCCGAAACATGAAATGAGGCACCCAGGGAACATGTTTCAAAGAACGTCCATTGGTGCGTTGGCAGTATGCACTGTGGCACCATCCTGCTAAAAATAGACATTTCTCATGTTTGTTCGTCGTCTTCGCAGTTCTGGTCGTAAGAAGTTGTTTAGCAACTTCGCCATTTTCCTCGAAAAATGTGGACGGATAACGCCAAAAGGGGCAACCGCACACCACACTGTAACACGTGCAGAGGTCTTGAGTGTTCCTAGGATTTTCAGGAGCTCGGTAACTAAGGTTCTGCTTATTGTTCCATTCAAATGAAAACTGGCTTTATCGCTCATTATGATTATTGCATTTTCATATTCCTCCAAGATCATTTGCACAGCAAAGTCTTTTCATTGCTCGTAATCTCTCACGTTGCGCTGTGGAACAACCTGCATTTTGTATGGATGGAATCTTAAATCTCTCTGTAAAATGGTTCACGACACAACCCTAACTCGGTTGCATGTCTTCAAGCAGACCGTTCTGGGCTCCTAACCAGTGCCTCTCACCCTTGCAATGTTTTCCGGCATACTTGCAGTGCGGTTGGGGCCTGGTGGTTTCTTATTCATAATGTTTCCGGTTGCTCTGACATGTTCAACCCACCTGAGGACCGTGATGCGACTGGGAACGGCCTCGTGTCGACCATCATTGAATTCTCGACGAAATAGCCGCTGCATTGCTGTGATAGACTCACCACTTCATACAAAGCTTGTAACCAAATGATGTAACTTCCACTGCTATATTGTGACTGAATTGGCATTCCAATGGGGGAGACAAGACAGACACACGCACACTGGAAAATTATTTTTAAAAACTTGCTTGTTCAAGGACTAAAACTGGGGGTCCAATCTAATTGTCTCTCATGACAATCTACTTGCCTGATACAAAAAAATAATTTTAACCAAAACCGTATTTAGGAAGCACTTTTCATTGGTCAGCATGGTTAGGTGACTGCGCTGACCGAGTGCCTGCAATTTGTAAACAAAATTTTAATTCAAGGGCAGTATGGGGTACAAGATAGTACACCCGTACTGGAGAAGGGAAGGGACCGTGCACCGAAAAGGTAAGTATAGCAGGGGGGACCAGATTTGAACGATAATTCCATTTTCCCAAATGCACATTGTGCATGTTAGCGAGCGCTGCTACAATATGGCACACAGTGGAATGGGGGCAACATACAAATTTGCCCTATGTGTGTGTTTATTTGCATGCAGATGGCAGGTTTGGTTTTCACTTTTTTTAATTTTTTTCACTTTTTTAATAAATATTTGTTTATAATTTTTTTGTAATTTTTATTTTTTGCTGCATCTATTTTTTTAATATTTTTTTACTTTATTGCTATCACACGAGCTAACAAGCCCTTATGCGATAGCATTCAGAGGTGACTGGTTCTCTTTATGGAACCTGACCTCCAATACAGGAGTTCGAGCACAGAACTGTGCTCGATCTCCTGTGCAGCTGAGACAGGAAGGCTGCGAGTACAGGGTTCCTGTCTCACTGCTCACAGAGCAGATCGGAGAATGGGCGTTCTCCAGTCTGCTCCCTGTTCTCTATCCTGAAGTAATTTACCACAGTCTCAGGTCCCCCAGAAGAGCGGGGGACCCCGAAAACCATGGCAGGGAGGGAGGCTGACAGTCTCGTATATCTCTGAAATTACATTTTTTATTGATCTAAATATACATTAAATGTTTATAAAAACAAAAATTGCCATGTGTCCATTTTGTTTGTTGTGATCAAATACACAGTAATGACATACACAGTTGACTGCATCAATACAACATATCATGTACTTAATTGTACAGACTTGACGCATTTCACAGTATTGCTTCCTCAAGAGTCCCGACAGTTCATGGTTATTAGATCATCCAACACCCGCAAGTCACGGCAGCGGAAGGATGGGATAGGAGGGATAGTAAGGTGAAGGTAAAGCAGGAGACCTGATAACGATACACACAATGTTCCAACAGGGCTTCCCGCGGAGATGGACAGGAACCCACTTTGTATCCAATGTCTGAGTACAGACTCTCCGAGAAGGATTTCAGCCGTTCAGACAATTCAGAATCACCATTTGGTTGTTGAATATGGATCTACTTGCAGAATCAACACAGGGCTATCTGTTGATTGAACACTGGGCAAACATTTTTTTGGGCAGCCCCGCCATGCAATTTCGCTCTTCACCCCAACATCCCAAAAAAACCTCCACAAAAAATGTATTTATTTACATTATTTTTTTTTGCTCTGCCCTGGTGGTGTAGTGGTAGCCCAGCTGACATCACAAAAAGACTCGACACACAATGCCCCAGCATCCCAGCCCTGCTCACCTGCCTCTGCCTTGCTGGTGTAGCGATAGCTCAGTCCGGATGTCAAATGTAAATAAGTCTCACTCTTCTGATTTAAGGTGTGTGATGTGACAGGAGCCACCCTTGTGTGATGTCCTTCACATGCAGAGCAAAGATATGACCCCGAGTGAGAGGTCGCACAACGCGGTGTAAGCCAGAGGCATTGCAACACTATGAAATAACGATTGCATGTCAAACAGAACAGTGCCACATGTGTAATTTTTGCGGGCTCAAGGGGAAGTTGCATTGGGCCTCACAACAATGACTGGGCCTAGAGCAACTGCCCAATGTGCCCCACGTTAAAGACTGTCCTGGATCAACAGGTATTAAAATGGTTACCGCGGGACACAGGAAAACAAAAACTGCTGTGGCAATGCTCTAGAAATACTGCATGTGTGTCAATATTTTATTTTGCCCATAGTTGTGACTAGCACTTTAACCTTTCCACAACTTTTTTATAGGGAAGAACGAACAAGCTCATTTTCTTACATTGTTTTTTACATGACACCAAACAATTGTTTAAAGCTAAAATATGAGGAATATTTTCAAGCGTTATTTTTGGCTCCCACCAAGCCTCAGTATTCTCTGGCTAACCAAGAGCACAGCGTCTTTGGTTGTAAGAATTCCAGTTGAGTTGGAATTCCTTTGAAGCTTTTACATTGAGCTTACAGGAAGTTTCTTCATCTAAATTCATAGTGCGATTTAAAAAGGAAAAAAAAAAAATCAACGTAATGTCTATTCATTTTGCATAGTGCTTATGCTTCTTAAGTTCAGACAAGCTGTTAACGTGGTGTTTTGTTTATGTGCTGTAGGAACATACATTAATGAGGAGAAGCACATGCTTTATTAGGGCTAATAAGACAGTCGGATGAGTTGTTCTTAGGAAAGAAAAAGCTCTTTGTTGATTGTAAATGTGAAAATTATTGCCAAAAGAAGCAGTATTGATGTGGCTTCCCTCAACTGGGATTTCTCCTACAAGTAATCCTGTTGTACATATAACATATTCCATCGCCATCATTTCCAGAAAATCTTTCTTCAGCCTCGCTTTTCTCGTAAGTTCATGCATCTTTAGCCACTGAAACTAGCAGTATTGTGACTGTCATATAGCCATGTCCCTATAGTACATTCACTAACATGTCCCCTGTTGTAACATGTCAAGGGTAAGAGAAAAAAACATAATTTGATGTTAAATAAACAAAACGTTACCCATTTTAATAGAATATATGTTTGTACTGCACTGTGATAAATCTCTGTATTTATATCTATTGATCATAACTCCCATCTACCCGTCTGAGCTCCTCCCCTAGAGGGAGGAGATGAGGCAGATGAATGTGACTTTTATTTTGAATGTATCTATGCACAGATTTTATTTCAGCATGTGGTATGAACAGCTTTTCTATTGGATATGGATATATTGGCTTGGGGAGGAAATACTTGCATTCATAATACCACTCGCAATGAAGGGGGTGTTTTTAGCAGACACAGAGCGGAGCTTTTGGCTTTGTGAAATAGTTTAATATACATCTCCATATGTACCATTTGACAACAGCTGATCTTTTTTTGGTATGGTGTTATTTCTTTCAATGGTGCATGATTATGTATGTCAAACAAAGCAGAGGGCTAAACACAGTATAATGATTCTGCAATGGACCACATCAAGCCTACTATATGAACCTGTATACCTAAATAGTAAAACGCATAACTAAAATATTTTGGCCATTGCTACAGCTGCTAGAAAACATTTTCTGATGTATTTAGTTGCGAACGTATGTTGGAGACTTAGTAGTAGTTTGAGACATTGAGAAACATAAATGCCCAGGGCCTCATTCATTTCAGAAATCCTAAATAAGCAAAGAGCTATAAACAAAATTGGCTAAAGGACCATTGCAGGCCACAAAAGATAATTTTTACATGCCTGCTATAGATAGTGTAATTCAGTCTAACGTAGAGCTCATCCCTACTAGTGATGGGGGAGAACCAAGCCTGTGCTTGCGGACGGGTAATGGAATCTCCTTGAGCAACCTCAGAACTATATAAGTGGATGCCTGTAAACCTCCGTCAGCAACTTGTAAGTGCCACAGATTTTATGTGTCTAATTCTGCCTGTAAGGATTTCTATATAATTTCTCTACAATCTCTTTTTTTTTTCTGTCCTTAACTTTTACCTTGTCTAAGAAAACCACTTGGAGCAAGAGCTTTTGTCCTGACAGACTATAGAATTCTCTCATCCCTTACTCTATTACAACAACATTAATCTGGGAAAGGTTTTAGATTAGTAATTTACTGTGCCATGGGGATAGAACATTGTAGGCGCAAATGGTAAAAAATATAACTCCCACTTGTGGGCCTTACTTAGCTTTCCTGTGTGGGAAATATTTCCCTGGTCCCTCACTACAATCTTCCCATTCCCAATGTAATTAATGATGAGCTACTCACTGGGGCTCAGACAGACACTATAAATGTTTTCTCCAAAGCAATAGATTTTAACTCTTACACTTTTCTAATTGTCTTTGGACAGTATGCAGATGAAATAACAGTGGGATTAGACAGTTGGAGAGCCTTGTATGTATTACACTTCCTCTCCTCTGTTCACATTGAAGAAAGCCTTATGCTATCCCCATCATATGTTTGAACAGGCTTCCTGAGATATATTCTGCCTTTGGCTTACACATTGATCAGTAGCCTGGAGGAATGTGCCTTGCCCTGCATTACCATCATTGGAAAGAGGGCCTTGGCCCATCTTCATTATTCAGAGGCTCTAAACGCTTATTCACACTAGCTGCATTGCCCAGCACAGTCACAACAACGCAAGAGCAAGACATTTTGATCTACATTATTCATTTCATACCAATACTGAATTGCTATGCACGGAAAAAATAAGTAGGATATGTTGTATTTTTGTGCAGCATGGTTAGAAAAGCTGTAATGCATCACAATGTGCTGCAGTGCCAAAGATTATACAGCTGAGAAAAAAAAGTACTCAAATGTGTTTTAACACGACATACACCAGCGTACATGTTATATGCACATTAACATGCGTGTGAATGAGCCCTACATCCTGACCAGAGACACTGTGTAAAATATACAGTATAGATGTAGTTTAAAAAAAAAAACCTTCCCCACTGGTGCAAGGTCCCAGCTATCCTTAACAAAATATAGTCATATAGTCGTATAAATACTGTATTTTTATATATTTACAATGCACCAATACCATTTTTCCAGACCACAATAATGGCAATACAATGACAATACACATCTTAAATTGATAACCAACACCTTTTGCACACCCTTTTTTTTCTCTTCCTTCTCCACAGCTTTCTCTTCGTTCCCATTTGTTTTATTTTGCTGCTCTGATTTTTTGCATCTTCCTTTACTAATTCTACTCACCTTATTCTTCTTTTTAAATAATAAACCTACCACACCCCTTACAAGGTATCCCACTTTAAATTTCCAGATATCGCCAACTAGGTGTGTTATAGTTTTCTACATGACATGTTGGGTGGTGTAACTTGCTGCCATATTTTTGATCCTTCTCTATTTCATTTGGTAGTCATGATGTTGATTGAGGTTGATTGACATATTTTGAAAATGCCTTTATTCTTTTGACATTGTGATTCTGTATTCCCTATTTAGGGTTGGGGTGAGTCTTGAAATAGGCAGAAAAAAAAACATAACAGGGCTACACCATTAAAGATGCATGCTTTATATTTGGTGGATCTTCCCTATGGTTGCCACCTTCTGGAAAAAAAAGTTTTTTTAAGTTGTAAAAATATTTACAATATTTAAAATGGAAATACTGAAGGTCCCATGGGGGGCATTACTGCACAGTTTGAATAGATCAGCTAACACTCAACAAGCATTAACTGACAATATACTAATAGCAGCCAAGATAATGGTAGCAAGGGCTTGGGAACACTGATACATTTCATTAATTAAATGCAGACAAGAATACTAAGTGACAGTCATGACAAAGTCCTACAGTTTTGGAAACCATGAGCCCAGTATTCTCATCCTTCCTTAAGGTGACCTTAGATAATCGTACGATAATCGGTGGAAATCCCGCGATCGTATGATTATCGTAAGGTGTGTGTGGGAGCCGTGCGACCTCTGCTATTGTAAGGGTGCACGACTTTTATCTAAGGAACATGTTCGAAAACCCGAGGATGTGTAGCATGTTCGTAAGATAAAAGCTGGGCGGGCCGGTGTGCGCAAGCGCACACTGCCCGTTCAGCATTGCGGTCATCGGAAGCCCGTCCCTCAGCGGGGCGGGCTTGCGATCATTGCAAGTACGACCTGCCTGTCCAAGATGGGCAGATCGTATGTTTTTTTAATTACCTTACAACCATAAGTCTTGCGATGGTTGTAAGGTGTGTGCCCATCCTTAGAAACCATGAGCCTGAGATGACTCTGCTGAGACTGGCAGATGTGGAAAGGCCAAGATTTTATGTTGAATAGACAGCTTGCCCCAAAACAATCAACCACTTATGGCAGGCCCGCCCCTTCCCTAACATCCACTCACTTATGTGCTTCTCTTTTCTCTTCCTAAAAGGTCTGTTGCTACACTATGGTGTTCAGGTAGAACCAAGAGTTGATTAGTGATCCATGGAAATTCAGCATAAGTACACAGTTGACATTGCTACTGTTGATTTACATTTCCAACTCGTGGAATGTTTTATACATACTACTTCCACTTCTGTACAATATTCTTATGTCTACCTTCTTACCTGTAAAGTTACTGCTGCTTAAATAAACCGTTTGGAGTTTATGTACTAAAGGTAAATAGGATGTTCACTTTGTAAGGGAATTTGCACTTTACAGGGTAAGTTCCCCTTGGCCTAGTTAATGAAGGGACTCTGCTGACTTCCATCATCAAATCATGTGAACAGCCTATTTGCTTTCAGTAAATCAACCCCATTAAAACAGAAATGTAAAAAACCATCCTTTCACCTCGCCAATCACCAGTTTTAACAGTCCTTTACCTTCATTGTAAAACACACATTCTCTTCTTTTAGATATGTTGTGGTGCTGTTTAAATATTTTTATAATTCAAAGGCCTTTCAGATGTCAATTTTGGTCATTTGGCTTTTCAAACAACTGTTATATTGATATACTATTTAGACCGAGACAATAGAAAAAGTTTTATTTCCCAATTGGCAAGCATGATCATCAGAAGGTAAAAGCACAAATGTATCCTATTCGTATCTTGTGTGTATTACACACATGGTGATCATTACCTTTGCGTCTTTTTGTTGTTTGCCCTGCCTGCATTATATATTAGAAACACATAAGAGAAAATGTACCATATTGAGCTAATGGTATGGTGCAGTACTTTACTATTACTTGTAAACTTTTTGAAATACTCAAGTACTGCTGTAAGTGGATAATGGAAGTGTGTGATCTAGGAAGCTTTCATAGGACACAGGCCAGTCTAGTGTAAAAACAAGAAGAAGCAAGACAGATGCCTGAGGGGAGGGAAAAGAACAATTTTATACAGTTAGATAAAGTTGTCACACTACCTAAAAACTATCAATTATTGTGTACGTTGCTTGAGGCAGACAGCACTTTTTAGCTGCTGATTGACATTTAAGACCTGTGTTTCACAGTCTACCATGCACCAATTGCTAGGAATTCTGTGTTTATCAGACTGAAATGCTAATGTGAATTTATCACCCAAACTGTTTAGCAAAGTGAAAGCTCCCTTGAATAATGACTACTTCAAGGTTCAGAAAATTCAATACTTTCTGCTTAAAAAAAAAATAGTGTAATTGGTTGAATCTACTGAATATAAAAAAAATAGTGTGAGCCAATAGTTTTTCTGGAATATGCTGAACTTAAGCTCTTTACTCAAACACTAAACCTATTTAAAAATGGCATGGAAACGTGTGTTACACACTTTGAAAGAAGTACAGTTTTGAGACTAACATTCTTCCTTTTGACGGTTCTTTTGTAACTTATGTCACCCTCAGGCTGCCTACGGGGTCAGAACTGACTACC
Organism: Nanorana parkeri; assembly: GCF_000935625.1. Lineage (NCBI taxonomy): Eukaryota > Metazoa > Chordata > Amphibia > Anura > Dicroglossidae > Nanorana > Nanorana parkeri. The sequence continues at coordinate 798,337 of NW_017306526.1, read as the reverse complement.
AAGCTAAGCTCCTCCTTTAATAGGCCATCTAAATATAGCTTATACTGGTCGCATACATTGCTTTTTCAGGAATTTCAATTACTATCAGAATTTTGCAATTGCAAAATGTTTAGGACTATCTACTCGCAGGAGCTTATAGATCTGAAATAGGTATATTTCTATTTTTTGTATGACACGGATGCTGGCAGATTGCACTGATCAATTCAATTTCTGTGATTGAAAGCATTTTACAGTTAAACACCCCTGAATGACAGAAATCTGTTTTCATTGGTTAAAAATAAAGTTTGCTGGAAAAGTTTTTGCCCAAGAACCAGTTTCAAATTGATTAAAGAGATTCTCTAAGTACATTGTTTATATTTTAGAGAAGAAATAGTTTGTGTAAACATGTATTGATTTTAGTATCCAAATGATTGAACAGTCACAGAGATCCAAAAATATTCTAACATGCAGTATGTGTGTGGGGCCTCCCCTATTCCTCTTCATCATTGCAGACAACTGTGAGTCATAAAAAGATGAAAATTGGCATCCCCTGGTTCCATACAATTATTAAGGCACTTTGTTACTAGATGTTGCTGTGCTTATAGAAAGGACCTAATTTACCAAATATTGATTTTAAAGGAGGACCTACAACTATTTTCCCCCTCTAAACCCTTTCACTGCCAGAGCCCTTTTTGCATTTTTGTGCACGCAATAAAATGCATATTTTAGGCCTAAAACCTGCCAAAATTATATTTATTGGACCCTGAAGAATAAAATGAAGCCAGTTGTAATTTTTAATATCTTGCACAATATTATTGCAACAGTTTATTAAAACAAATTTTCAGTAACAAAATGCATTCAAACGAGTGCACACAAACACAATATAATGCAAATCTAAAAGAGGTTGCACGATTAAACGGATACCAACCTTATCAAGCCTCAAAACTGTGTGCACTTGTGACATGGCAAAAACCCTGGGCGATATCCAACTCATGTGGCGCAATTGTCATTTTATATGTTCGTATGTGCGGCTTTTGGCAGTGAAAGGGTAAAGAGAAAACGAGGTCCCCCCTTTAAAATCAATATTTGGTAATTGATGTCACCCAGGATCCTTGATGACTTGTATACAATTTTAAACGAGCCAGCAGAATTTTAAGGGCCTATTCACACCAGGTGCAATGTACCTGTAAAACTGAATAAAATGGCACTTGTGACATTTCTATGAATTTCTAAAATTAAAGTAAGATACTATGATCTAGGGAAGGCAGAAATGGAAAAAGATTTGGGTGTCATTGTAGACCGCAGATTGATTAATAGCTTGCAGTGCCAGGCTGATGTAAACAAAGCAAGTAGAGTCCTGTCCTGTATTGAGAAGGAGATTTATTGCAGAGACAAATCTATAATTTTTCCACTTTATAAATCACTGGTCCGGCCTCATCTGGAGTATGCGGTCCAGTTTTGGTCACCAGTCCACAGAAAGGATGTCCTCAAGCTTGAAGGAGTCCAGAGGAGGACAACCAAACTAATTACGTGAATGGAGGACCAGAGCTATGAGACAAGACTACTAAATTTAAACATGTTCACGTTGGAAGTAAGGAGATTAAGAGGGGATATGATTTTCATGTACAAATTGTTCAAAGGTGACCGCAACATTGGTAACTCTTTACGATTAACTCTGTAACAAAGACTAGAGGCCACCACCTAAAATTGGTGGGGGAAAAATTCCAGCACAAGGAGCGAAGGAGGTTCTTCACAGTTAGAGCGGTTAGGGTCTGGAACTCGCTGCCACAAGCAGTGATTTCAGCTAAGAATGTGGAATCATTCAAGAAGCATTTGGACGATTTCCTGAGAAACCATAACATACAGGGTACAGGTGTCACATATAAGTTGGACTTGATGGACTTATGTCTTTATTCAACCTCAAATACTATGTAACTATGTACACAGTGCGATGTGCCAGGCACCCTACAACAGCGTGTGTCAATGGGCCCTAAAGGTGATAGTTATATCACTGCTAAATGAGTGACTTCCAGCTACATCAGCCAGAGGTTTGGGCAGGTGGACAAGCAGTTTGTTTGCTCATTAACAGAACTGCGAACTGGCTGGGTTCAGGTTGAACCCATGGTCTATGTGAACCTTAAGGACATCCCTATTGTCTTATAATGCTTTTGCCATGACAATAATAATATCTATTGTTTGGAGTCACTGTCTTGCAGAGCTCATTTACATTTCAATCTGTTGTCTCTGCATTACCTCATTAGACTTTAAAGCCCAACTCCAGCCAGAAGAATTTGAATATCAAAAGGTATCTAATACGGTTATCTAGGTACTTGCTTTCCCCATGTAAAAACATCAGCCATTTCTCCTTACTGTCCATTTCTGCAGTATTTTTAAATCCCCCAACAGGTTCACTTTTCATCCATTATATGCTTACTTCATGGGTATTCGCCCGGGAGCCACTGTTTTCTCTCTATGGAGAAATGGTCTTACTACCTCCTCCTTGTACTTTAGAGAAGTAATGTGACATGCTGCCTTCTAAGGATGGGTGTAATCTCTACCTCATCTGGTTGTGACCTGCCAACAGCCCACAAACAGCAGCCCTGAGCACCGCTCTAGCGAAGTACGTCACATGGGACATGTGCCATCTGCCTAGATCCAACAATGGGGTATTTGGTAAGCACCGATACAAAATACCCTGTGAACTAGCCATTGGGAGCAAGCTTGGTTCAGTGTCTTCTGTCTCTTAACCCTCCCTGTTGGGACTTGGACTTGCTGACCATTGGAGGGGCTGGGCAAAGATCACATTTACAGAAAAATTAACATTTGCATATCAGCTCCTTGTATCTCCTCATACAATGATCATTATGACATGCTGTTTTCACTGACAATAGCTCCTGCTTATCATATTTCATCCTTAGTTTAGTTTACATTGCCCAAGTTTGTGATGGGATTGTTATTAAAAAAAAAAAAAAAAAGGAGCCAATTAATAATTTGTGTGCAGCTGCAGAATAGTTGTGTCCATGATCCTAGACAACTTGCAAATAATTTCTCTACCTTGGTGTATGCGTTTGTGTTTGTTCTTATGAAGGTGTCGGCTTGTTCACTGCATGTAACCACTTCAATATGTTACTGTCCTTTGAGTGTTTTTTTCCCAGGCAGTGCTGTTCCTTTTAAACAAAGTATCATCAGTTTAAAAAGATTGCGACAGATAGAAATAATATGAACTCTGAGAATCTGACGAGATAAGGTAAACCCAGGCAAGTTTTGCAGGAGGGGAAAACGTATTCTTCATAGAAAAAAATGTTTAGGTTTTACCCCAGGCAACAGTTTGACCTACACATGACTTTTTCATCTAGCACTGTGGTATGCAGAGTAAAGAAGCGAAAGAAACTAAACTGAAAAAAGTTCTCAGATTATCATCTCTAGCTTGCTCTGAAGGCCACACCATCCTTTTTGCACAGTATAATTGTTATGTAAAGTAAATGGCTTTTTTACTTTATATTTTACATAACAAAAGAAATGTATGGTGGTGGGTTTTCCTGCCATTAAAGCAACATAATTTTGTGTGCTCATACCAGCCAAAATAGAAATGGCCTTGTTTTTAGTTGAGGTACAGAGAGATCTAGAATCTGTTTCCCTTTTTCCTTTCTAGGGAAATCACCCAAAGTCAAAATCACCCAAATACTTTATTTTGTATTTTATAATTATACTATACATAATTTTGCCTTGATCGCCTTTGTTTTTGGAAAGGATTGCTTTCAATATTGCATACTATATATTTAATTGGCTATAGTCGCTTTATCTTGCACCAGCATAACTTAGTTTACTATGGGCTTAAATGAAAATTGCCTGATTTTAAAATCGTACCCTATTAACGTTGGTAGAAAATGAACATGCAGGATTTGATATGTTCACAGCAGTCCTACGCCAAACATTAAAAGCTTTTGCGATGGGGGTTTTAGATGTAAGCCACCACCACGCTAATAAAGTATGGACTCAGGCCAAATGCACTTTTGACCACATTTAAGCCAGTATAAAGCTCCTTTGTTTTCATCATTTACAGAATTTTTACAGATTTTTAAAATATTTATGTGAAAATGATCAGCTTAATGAAAATGTCATTGATAAGCATTAATGTTTTAAAAACCTGATTCTTCGGTATATTTTCTATGTGTCGTATGTGTGTAGGGACAGTCATATTTGTACAGAACATATGTAGGCTTTGTTTCCTGCTTAGTAATAGCAGAGACTGTGCTTCAGTGTTTTCCTCATGTTTGATATGACAGCAAATAGTAGACTAACTACCTATTAGGCTAACTGAGCTTAAATCGGTATTCAGAAGGAAACTATAATGGTTTTTAGTAGGGATGCACCGATACTATTTTTTCGGTATAGAGTACGAGTACCAATATTTATATTTCGGTACTTGCCAATACCAAGTACCAAGACCGCTACTTCTGCTAGCATGGAGCCGGCTTCCTGAGCAATCGGGAAGCCAGACGGCGTGTCATTCCCTGCGCCTGGCTTCTCGATTGCCCGAGAGGCTGAACCATGCTGTTTGGCCGGCTTCCCAGCCAATCAGTATGGAGCCGGCTTCCTGGCCCATCAGGGAGGCGGGTTCCGCCCAGCTTCCTAATTGGCCGGGAAGCCAGCTTTCCAGTAAATCAGCATCGAGGCGGCCAAACAGTATAGAGCCGGCTTCCTGGCCAATCAGGAAGTGAGACGTGGGTAATATCTCAACGCCCGGCCAAGCCGACTCCATGCTCCCTCGCGGCACTGCGGTCAGAGGAAATCTCCCTCTGACCAGAAGTTCCGGTATCGGGGAAGGTATCAAAGCATGTGGGCGAATAAGAGTACTCTCCCAAATATATAAAATAGTGATTTTTTTTTTTTTT
>NW_017306526.1:767042-793396 GCF_000935625.1 Nanorana parkeri | reverse complement strand
AGGATTTTATAGTTTGTTTCCTGCATTCTGCTATTAAACGCGCTTTTGTGGGCTGCTAGGCAGATGTCAGACCAGGCGTCGTCGGAGATTGTGGTTTGGAGAGAACGTTCCCATTTTGTACGGGGGAGAGGTGGACGCGTCAGAGGGTCTTGTCTGAGCAGTTCGTACAGCCAGGACATAAGGTGTCTCGTGGGGCCTTTGTCTAGCCAGAGTCTCTCGAATGGGGTAAGGGCTCTGGATACGGAGTTTTTGCGTAGAGGGCCCGTTAGGAAGTGTCGGATTTGTAAGTAGACCCACCAGGGTAATGTTCCCCGGACGGTGAGGTCTGTTAGGTCAGTTTTGGTCTTGAATGTGTGGGATTCGAAGAAGAGATGTGCTCGCAGTGGGGGTTCGTGAGTCCACAACGTGGTGAAGTCTCTCGTGACACCTGGAGGAAAGTCTCGGTTGTGTAACAGGGGTTCCAGGGGACTATGTAGGGAGGTGAGGGTGCCAAGGCATCTGATGGCGGAAAAGACTTCAGGGGTCGCGCCAATAAATGGGTGGGTCCGTGATTATGTTGGCCATAGAGCAGTTCGAAGCCATATCATCGACCAGAGTGGGATGTCAGATAAGGTGTTTTCTAGGGAGGCCCATAGTTTGGTATCTGTGTGCAGGTGCCAGTGAAGAACTCTGGTAAGGTGTGTTGCCTTGTAGTAGCGGTACATGTCTGGGACCCCTAAGCCTCCTTTTTCTTTGGGCGATTTGAGGAGGGACCAAGCCACACAAGGGCGTCCATCTTTCCACACAAAGGAAGAGAAGGTCGTGTCCAGCGTGTGAAAGAACGCACGCGGGAGTTTGATGGGGATGGTCTGGAAGAGGTAGAGAATTCTAGGTAGTACATTCATTTTCAGTAATGCTGCTCTTCCAAACCAGGAGAAGGTGTGTTGTCTCCAGGATTTTAGGTCTTCTGTTATAGATGTGTTGAGTGTGGCAAAGTTGGAGTCATAAAGTCTGGTCAGGTCCCAGGTCAGTTTTATGCCCAGATATTGTATGTGTGCCGAACGCCAAAGGAAGGGAAATGATGACTGAAGGTGCGACTTGGTTTGTGGCGGTATGTTAAGGGGCATAATTTCAGATTTAGTAAAGTTTATCTTCAGGTGGGATAATTTTCCGTATATATCAAAATTGGACATCAATTTCGGCAGGGAGGTGAGGGGTATGTAAACAAGTAAACAGGTATACTAGTAGTAATTCGCTAAATAGCAACCTGAACATCAAACTGACAGAGTAACCATATAACAAAATAGTAAGGTAACACGCGATACATGGCCTGAGGGACGCGTGCAGTCATAAATTGACAGCCACGGGTTCCTCCTCTCTCGGGAAGGGTCAGGTGGCAGACTGATGGAACCGATAGGACACACAAGGGAGGGCATTCCGTTCCTCCGGCATCCGTGGGGGGATGAGGTGTATGCAAGGTGCATAAGGGGGATCGATTCGGGGGATATGGGGGGTCAGGGGATTGAGACATCAGACCATGTATCACATCAGCCAATGCAGCATATACTCAGCCTTCAGATGACGATTCTGGACTGGTGGTCAGGTGATCGCTGTCTTCGACTTGCTTCAGTGCCATCTTGAGGGGCAACACGGTTTAGTGGAGTTCCAAAATAGGATGCCGTTCAGGGGTCGGTGTCTCGAGGCGGACGAGGAGATGGGGTTCAGTCTGACGGCCGTAGGGTTATTCGGAGGGTAATATTCCTGCATGAGGGAAAAGGGGTCTCCCCGTGTGACCTTCGGTCGCGGTCAGTTGAGCCAGCTTGAGGGGCAACGATGATGGGTAGTGAGAGTGGCCTGGCGTGTTTCCGTGGGTTCAGTACTCTCCGTCATTCCGTCCTCCAGGTCGGTGAGGTGAGCCGGTGTCTGGTCTCGTAGAGCGGTGTTGTTTGCTGCGTTTCGGATCTGCGGAGTTTGGAGGTGATAGATGCCGTGACGGTAGGGTAGGCGGGCGAGTCGGGGAGCGCCTGCGTTCCTTCTGCGTGGGAGGAATGGGCCTCAGGTCCTTGTACCAGTCCTGAATCGTGACCGGGGGAGACCCAAGAGTGAGCAGAACGGGTCTAGATCTTCCGGTGTGCGGAGAAGCGCCGTTTTCCCTCTGTGTGTTGCGGAGAGGCAAAAGGGGAAGCGCCAGCGGTAGAGTATGCCATGATGTCGGAGACATTCCAGCAGGGGACGTAATGCTCTTCTTTGCTGGAGCGTGTGGACAGAGAGGTCCTGGAAGAGCTTCACCTCTACTCCGTCCAGGAACACCGCTCCCCTACGTCTGGACCGTTGCAGTATCTCTTCCTTCAGGGGGAAGCTCTGCAGGCAGCAGATAACATCTCGGGGTGTGTCCTCTCCTGCTACTCACGGTGCTCGGTGAGCCCGTACCAGCTCGATGGGGGAGTCCAGCGGCCTTTCCAGGAGGTCATTAAACAGCTGGGGCAGGGTGGTGGGGATGGCGTTGGGCAGAACGGTTTCCGGGAGCCTCCGGATCCTTATGTTAGAGCGGCGTCCCCGGTTGTCTAGGTCTTCCAGCTGGCGTCTCATGGTTATGAGGGATTGAGATGTTGTTTCTTGCTGGTGATGAAGCCTTCGGAGCACCACATCTCTGGCCGCCCCTTCCCGCTCGACCACTGTCAGTCTACGTCCTATGTTTCTGATGTCGTCTCTCAGTTCAGACACCTCTGATTGTAACGTGTCCTTGATGTCCTCTGCTATAGAGGAGAGGTCGGATCTGGTCGGTAGATGTTGTATGTAGACCTGCACGGAGTCGGTCACAGGATCAGCAAGGGAGGTTTGGGCCTTGTGAGAGGAGGCCTCCGCCACGTTGGGAGGGGGTGTCTCCGCAGACTCGTGGCGTTGGGAGCGGAACATGTCGGGTACCTGTTTGTTTTGCGGGTTCCCCTGCAGGGCGGGTGTTTTGCCGGGGTGGTATTGTGGTCCAATCTTCCCCATGTCGTCTGTAATAAGGTTGTTAAAGCTGATTTTGGGTGCGGGTGTTAAGGAGCTCCGGAGTTAAGCGGCCATCTTGCGTGCCACGGTAGCCACGCCAAAATAGTGATTTTATATATTAATAACGGTAATGTTTTTTTATTTCGTGGGCAAAAGTCTTAATTTTAGAAATAAACATTTCCTACAAAGTGGTTCCATGATGGGGTATTAGCAGAGCTCTTCACATTTGGCCTCTTTCTGAGACTTCATGTAAAACTTAAGATATAGCAACGTTATGCCTCATCTAAATTGTTCAGCTGTGTGTCCTGAATAGAGCTGAACAGCAGAAGATCAAAATATTCTTAACAGCACAGAAGGTAAGCTGGCCATACATTGTAATATTTTCTTTGTTCAACCTGTGGTTTGAACAAAGAAATAAATCAGATTCCTCCATCAATGCATACGAGCTGTGATCGAGGAATCTCCCGCTGTCTTCTGCTGTTAGAATACCAGGACGTAGCCAGCAGCTGATCGGCTGCCTGCTCTGTTCAGCTGAAGATTTTCTGACCGGCTCCTTTGATCAGCTGATCAGGGATGCTGGCCTAAAGGGGGCCAAGAGCGCCACCACAGTGCAAATTTTAGCCTGTTCATCAAGAACCAGAAGAAATTCACACAGTGTATAGCCAGCTTAAGGAAATATTGGTGTCTTTTTGCTGCGCTCTGTGATTTCACCCGCCAGGCACCATCAATAGTGGTTGCAGCTCTGGAGATGCACAGTAGCACATGGATGTTTGCCTTCTGTTAACATGTCCATATGTGTAAGATACTGAAGATACCAGTGGTGGATGTACAAGAGCGCAATAAATCCTCTCTGGCAACTTGATTTGTACTGCAAGTACTACTAATTTTGCCTTTTTAGTCAGCAATGGTAGATGCAACATGTCTAGCCTGGCAAAAATTTATACGGGTCATACCAGGATAGTTAGATATACGCATTGATTAACTCAGGGGCGTAACTAGAAATCACAGGGCCCCATAGAAAAATGTTGTATGGGCCCTGTGATTTCTAGTTACACCCCTTGCTGAGCCCACTTGAGATCCCACACAGCCTACCGGAGGGTGACCCTGCAGAGCCCGCCATAGACTCTCTATGGTGGGTTCTGCAGGGTCTCAGGTGGGCTGGTCACACTCCTTATCTGTCCTCCTCCTCTTCTTCCAAGGACGTTGATGGGCTCCGTTGCTGGGCCCTCCTCAGTCACCGGGCCCCGCCTCCTCTGCTGCCGATCCCCGCCTCCTCCACTGCGTGTCCATCTTCCTCCGCCGCTGGCTCTCACTGACTCGGCAGCGGCTGTGGAGAGGAACGCACCGCTGCACAGATCACTGTGATCTAAATAGCGGCGCGTTTCTCTTCACAGCCGCCAATGACAGCCAGCAGCACAAGATGCCATAGCAACCCAGGCGACCCGCATGGCATCAGGGATGTCCTGGCTGGGTCCCCCTGTGCCAGGACACCACCACTGGATTAACTGTATATGATGGTATTTTGATTTACATGTCGTGTGTGTGCACTGCCAGAAATGCATTGTTACATAAAATATGCCTGTGTAATGTCATATTAGTGTAATGCTTTTAATACAAGTGGTCCCAGCATTGCATAAATATTGCTTTCCTTACTAGAGTTAAAAGTTTGCCTTCTTTCTGCTGAAGCATGTGTAACAGTTGTAGTTACAGTCTCACATTTGTCTTGGGTTATATTTGCATAGCTAACACAGCTCATTAATAACTCTATGGCATGTTCACTTCCTTTCCTCTTACTTAACTGGTCTCATTCTTTTGGATTTCAACATTGCAGTCAATAAAATCAATTCCTGTGTCACCTGCCAGCTACTCGGTGGGGCAGCTCTCATAAATAAACAGGGCGAACTTGAATGCATATTATCGCTGTGTTTCCTTAATTGCGTGTTGGTAAGGCAAAGTATTTGTCCAGTATTTACATTCTGTATGGGTAGTTTTTCTTAAAATAAGGAAACCCCTATTGCAGGGGTGGACAGTTAATTTTCTCAAGGGGCCACAGGAGAAACTGGGACTGTTGTGGATAGCCAAAACATTACCGTTAAGATGCATAGGCACACATACATACATTGATTAAAAAAAAAATATCTCATGGGGCATCTAATGTAGGGGGCATTCCAATGGATGCAACTAATAATTAGTTGTCCTCATCAAAGTGCCCCCTTACATTGGTTTTTCCCATCAGCCCGGGAAGTCCTAGCAACCAGTGACTGCAGAGGAGATAGACACCTGATGTCATTGATTGGTCCTAGCAACCAATGACTGAAGAGGAGCGGCCCTGCTCTGGGCTATGGCTTTCAGTGGGTGTACCGGTCTTGGAGACTGGTGCATCCACTATCGAGCCAGTCATACCTGGGCGCAGGTCAGCAACAGCCAAAGTGCTGGTTTTGGCCCATGGGCCATAAGATGCTTAAGCCTGCTCTTAATTGTAAGGAGAGGATCATGTACAGTCACTTAGTCTCTGCTACACAGTATGCCTAGCAAACCAGGGTTTTTCAGTGGCACTCACTTGCATCTCCCACAGAGCAACTGTGGTTTCATCTCTGCTAATTTTGTCTTTTTCCCCTAGACAATTACAACTTTTGGCAGATAAGTCTAGCTATCTGAACACAAGTTTCTTGCCTTTCTCTACATTTATGGCAAATTGTATAGTTTTTAATGTTTTATTAGTATAATAGTATGTTTTATTTAATATGATTCTGGAAAGACCTACAGTAATTTATAACTTCATCTGCTCTTTCACTGCAAACCATAGTCCTTTTTGTGAGCACTTTGGAATGTTTATTAGTAGTTGTAGGGGTAGTAATAGGTAAAATAGTATTAGAATCGATTGCACTAGTAGTCGCATTTAATTCTAGTCCTGTCCTGTGCACTCTAGTGCTATAGTGTATCAAACAATGTTTTTGGAAAGCGTAAACGTTGCAGGACATCTCACTCATGTGTTATGGAGGTGAGGAGACATTCTGTAGTCCTAACACACTTGCTGTCCTAAGGTAATAATGCTACTCATTTATAGATGCAGTACAGCGAGTGAGAGTTGTCACTCTGACAGAAAGTTTCCTGGCAGAATCACCAGGTAAAAATAAAGGAAGGAGCCTGACCTAGCCACCACATTTAAAGCTGAAATTCAGATACAAAACATTTCATTTAAATATATTCCTTAATGGGCACAAAGTATTTAAATCAATCTTATGTGCGCCAAATGCCTTCCTACTAGAGGCTGCCTGCAGAAAGCTAGGGGTGGAGACAAGACCAGTCACCCTGCACAAGGATAGAGAACAGCAGTGACTGGTCTTTACACTGGATTACTGCACAGATCTGGAAGAATTGTACAAAGCTCATTAAGATTCAAGTAAGAATACGCATACCTCTTATATTTAGACAATATTTGCCTATCCTGGAGCTCAGCTTTAACAAATAAGCTGCAATAAACAGTCACTTGAACCGGCAAACATCACAACATTGATTCAAATAGTGCCTACTGATGAAGGTGATTTATTTAAATAAAACACAAAGGAAATTTGCCTTTTTTAAGTCATTTATGCAACAGAAATATCAATAGATGTAATGGTGTACAGTGGAAAAACCCTTGGCATTAGAAACTGGTACGGCCCTGAAACGACTTTCTTTAAGCATTTTGTTTGCTCTGACATCAACATTGACATTTTTGGCCACTTCTCTATGCAAAATTCTTTGAGTTGTATTTTTGTTGGGTTTAGATGCACTTCAAAGCCAGACTCCTGGTGAATATATAACACTAATCAATGTAGTTCTATATTCATTCAAATATAGCATAAGTTCTTGAATATTTGATTTGGTATTAGCCTCCTATCTTCCCTTGCATAGCAGCACTCAGACTGGGAGAGGGAGGGACAGCGCTAGGAGCCAGCTGGCTGTACTAAATGCAAATGTACTATCAAGGAACATGTTCACTGAAGGTGAAAGATGAGAGATGAGCTCATCAGTCTTCTGCTACTCCCTAACTGTCCAATTACACGCTGGGGGCAGGGATGTAACCAGGCTGTATTGCACAACTGCAGACAGTTCATGCCACCAGCCTGTCAGTGCTGTCTGTCAGAGTTGTATAATTATCATGATTGGGTGGGTAGAATCCCTAGTCCTTTAACAGGTAAGCAGATCCTATATATGAATTTCAGCTGTATATGTAGTTGTTTGTTTGGAGTTTAACTTTAATAACATCATCGTTCAAATCTTTCATCTCATCATTCATCTTTTAAATCCTTAACTTTTGTAACTCCTGTTAGTGTCATTTCTGTTAGTCAGTGCTGTGTTTCCAGCTGAATAGCACCTTAAATGATCATTTTAATTGATAGGGGAACTGCACATCTAAAGTACTAACTATTCTACATTTCAGACATGCTGTTAAAGTGTAGAAAGTGAATCCTTGAAATCTATTGCTTGATAAATATCATTTATCATTTATAAATATCATTTATGCTGGAAAACTGACTCTTTTTAGGGCTACCCCTGCATGTCCAGCAAGTTGCATATTTATTGCTCACTTTGTTATTGTGTCTACATTCTTTAATTCCCTGCTGTACAAACATGTTCAGGAAAAGTCAGGTTATTACCATGAGAGAGCTATACTTTTAGCGATCATTTCTGTCAAAAAATGTTCTGGTTTAAGAAGACAGATTATCCATTCTTAAACTCCTAGAGGTCATTACTCTTCCAAGTGACAGAACGTAGGAAGGATTTCCATGTCAGACCGTTTTGTTGATTGTTTCTTACAGTGACTGAACTTTCTCTGTTGTTACTTGGGAGATCCAACAATAATTCTAGTTTCATTCATGCAATAATTTAGCGTGGTTATTGTGTTTCCTTTAACACAAAGCCTATATGAAATGATTGCATTACTGTGAAAAGTTTGCAGACACTTTGGGGGGAATTTATCAAAACTGGAGCAGATTTGCACTGCAACCAATCAGCTTCTCTGTCTCATTATCAAATCTTACCTGAGCAAACTGAAGAGATGTTGATTTGGTTGCCCTGGGAAACTGCTCCAGATTCTGTTTGCTCCGGTTTTCATAAATTCTCCCATTGTTTTGTAGGGACTTTATTTGGGGTGCTGTGTATGCATTTGACCTGAGTCTTGGCATTCCTTGAGCCTGTTTCTGTTTTTTAAAGGTTCACCTAATCTTATTTTTATTTTTTTAACGGCCAAAGGTTGTTTTTAGGAGCTGTACTTAACATCTACAGAAGTTCCTTCTCCCCTTCCCCCAGCATCTTGCCATTGACCCACTGTCAGTGAATTGTACTTTGCAAAGTAAGCAGCTTTTTAGATCTTTTGAAGTTGGTGAGAAATATTGTCTTCCATGTATTGAATTTTTACATAAAGGCTTATAAATGCTATAAATGTGTATCTGTTTACAGATATTGACACAGTGGGGTTGATTTACTAATGGCAAATACACTGTTCGCGTTGACAAGGGTATTTGCAATTTGAAAGGGCATTTTCCCTTAGCTTAGTGAAGAAGTGAAACTTTGACTTTCGTCATCCAATCATGTGCAAGAAAATATACTTATGCTTATACTTATGTATGTGATTTTATAAGAAGAAAGGTATCATTGCACACTGCAATACTACGTTTTTGTTTTTTTCTATGTTAGATATATATATATATCTATCATACACGGTATGGACATTGTACTATGTGCTGTGCAATTTGCCGATAGTACCAAGATGGCAGACAATTCAGTGCATCCCTAGCTTCTGTGTCGGCAGCAGGGATCATTGGGGACACAGACCGAGCTCTCTTCCTGCACCACCCTGCTTGGCCTCCTGTGACAGGCGGAGCAGTCAGGTTGGAGAGCACAGAACAAGCATTCATCTATCAGTACTGATGCTGAGTGTTTGTAAATAGAGGACATAGTACGCTTAGTGTATCCTCTGTTATAAATGAATAGTAAATGCTATACATCACTTCCTGTTTGTTCATGGTTTTGGACATAGTAGATGATGCTATCTCCTTAATTTATGGAGGGACAGGAGCATTCAGTATAGTGGCTTCCTGTTCAGAACAGGGGCTGCAGAAAAAGAGATTTAGGATTCTGTGGCCTCAATTTTTTTTCTATTTTAAAAGGGAAATATCGGGGGTCTGTTTAGACCCCTGATATTTCCCTAAAGCTTATAAGAGTAAAATAAAATTGTAAAAAGGTTGGAGAAAAGTCATTTTTGGTTTCGACCTGACAATTTTTTTTCGTTTTTCAGTCTAAAATTTTAATTTTGCTGCATCCCTAATAATAAAATGTGTGTGTGTGTATATATATATATAATTAAAGTTTGCCATTCGTGTGTAAACTTGTTTTATTTCTTAGATCATTGTAAACAATAATATAGCAGACAATTGAGGTTTAGCATACATGGAAATCCAGGAAGCAGATCCAGGGGTTAAAAGTGTAAATTAAGTTTTGTACCCCTCAGACTTAAGTAACGGACTGCTCAAAACTAAACTGCCGCACCCTAGCAAACAGACAAAAGGCATGTTTGTGGTTGCACATTTTACAAATATTTTTAGCAGATTTGTATTCTACTGAAGCCACCAGCTAAGCATGGAGGTCTGTGAACCTACAGCTGTACAGTGGCAATTTTATATATATATGTGTTCTAACATGTTCATTTAGTGTATTGATTTATCATGTTACAACCTTTCTATTTTAAGATCGGCTAAAATCTGGAGCCTATTATCATGAAAAAAGTGACAGTGTCACTGGTGAAACATAAGGCTCCAATCAGTGGCTTTAATAAACTGCAGTAGGCTGATGTGAAATGTACCCTGGAGTGACTGACTTTTAAACTGTTTGTATATGTCAGCCTAGGGATGGTATGCATCACCTTAAATTAAACACAAAAGTTCTTTTGTTTTGCTGGGTGTCAGTTGGGGGAGGTAGATACTAGAAATGACTGTTTCTCCTGCACAAGCTATTTTGCAGACTACAGCATTAATCAGTTGGCAGCCAGTGTACTTATTCATATTGAGCAGAGATATGTTTGATAGGAAAGGCATTTTGTCAGAGTGGCCTCTTGCTGTCAGTCATAAGCTTCACGCTCTGCACTTGTAGTATGGACAGTATGCGTCATGTGCTGGGCTACGGGCTGAATTACTTCACTAACTGATTTAATCCTTGATAATAAAACTGTTTTTTTTTTTTTTTTTTGTAACCTATGCTAGAGAGGTTTGGGATTTTTTTCCTTTTAATTCTGAATTATTGCCAAATAGACTAATCGAATTTAGCTATTATGTTGAATAAAAAGCAACATTGTGGTGCAAACTAAGACACTAAAGAAATCAATTATGCTTTTTAAATTGATGCTTCTGCAGTTAAATAATCGACAGGAAATTTTGCATTTTTCCACTTTTTTATTTTTTGCCGGGTAGCTGTATCAAATTAATGTTTTTGCTGCTTTGTAAACTATAGAGAACTATACAATATGGCCCCAACCAAGAGTGAATCTATGCATCTATTATTAAATAATTAATGTTTATACAGTTTAACAATCCAGACAAACTATAAAAAAAAACTTTATATAATTGTATACGTCTACAAGTCTACGCTAAAGAAAGTCTTTTATATTTGTTATGTAAAGCAGAACTGTTGTTCTGAATCTTTACAGTTCATTTGTAGATGTATCCTAGAAGTTGCTAAAATGGGAAACCCACAGTGAGGCATTTCCACCTAACATATTTAGCATATATGTGTCACTATCTCTACAAGGTGTGATTTTCACAGTCCCCTCCTTTAGTCAGCTAATGAGTCCATATGTCACTTGGCAAGGACACCAGATGTCCTTAAGGTTGCATTGTTTTACTTAGGTGCATAGTAATTGAATTTCAGTTATGCTAACTATGCTAAATGATCACATATTTATATACATGTGATCACTCATGAGCTAAATGACTTCAGTGTACATCTGCCTCCACTGTGCTCTACTGTTTGGGGGGTATTGGGGACATCATCGGTTAACCTGATATTACTCCTTGCCAGTATAAATTCAGTTCTATTGCCTCAGATGTTGAACTAGCACTGCATGGAGTACAATACATGATGGACTGTAGATTAGGGTAAAATGTTTCTTCTCTGGATTCACACAGGCCAAAACTGTTGAACTTTACCAATTCTCTTGTATTCTTTTCTTTTTTCACGTTTTGCTATTTTGTTAAAGCTGAACTCACACTTTCGTTTACATATATTCTTTAATAGCCACAGAGGATAAAAATCACTTTGTACCAAATGCCTTTACAATCCCAGATATTGCTTTGAAAGTGTGGTGACATCATCCCTGTGCTGTATATAGCCTGTATAGAGATCAGAGCTGTGGGAGGGACCCAGCAGACTCCATCCACTACAGTCTGCTTACAGAAAACTACAGGAGGGGCCAGATACAAGACCAGTCACCCTGCACAAGGTGAGAGAGCAGTAGTGACTGGTCTTTAGTGCAGAAAGTTTTACAGGGGATTACTGCACAGATCTGGGCGCAATACACAAAGAACACTATGGGAGGGAATTTTATCAAATCTGGGGGCAGACAGAATCTGGAGCAGTTGCCCGTGGCAACCACCAGTCAGCTTCTCTCTTCAGTTTGTTCAGTTAAGATTTGAAAATGAGAGAGAAGCTGATTAACAGCCATGCACAGCTGCACCAGAATTTGCCTGCTCCATTTTTGATCCTCGGAGTCACAAAGGAATACACATGACTCTTGTATATAGACATTATTTTCTTATCATGAAGTGTAGCTTTAATATTCCCTCATCATGGTATGCATTAGAAACTGTAATACATTCTTGGGGGGATTTATTAAAACTGGAGCAGACCAAATCTAGAGCAGTTGCCAATGGCAACCAATCATCGTCTCTCTTCAGTTCAGTTAAGCTTTGAAAATGAAAGTTGGATTCTGATTGGTTGCCATGCACAGCTGCTCCAGATTTTGTCTGCTCGAGTTTTGATAAATTCCCCTCTGTGCCTATTATTTCCTCAGTTGTGTACTGTTCCAATGTCCAAAGGCCTGTCACCTGCAATTTGGATGATAGGTAAAGCAGTAGTTACAAAAACAGACTTCTAAAGCCCCATTCACACTAGGGTGCGCTTAAGTGCTTTTATATGTGTTTAACATGGTTTTCTAAACGCATATATATTCATCTAATGATTTCCAATGGATCCATTCACACCTTGCGTTTTATATACTTTTAGATGCAGTCAGTTTAACTGCCTTTAGAAAAAGTAGAAGTCAGGTGCTTCCAGGAAACAATTTTAGCTTCTAAATGCACCAAAATGCATGTAAACACAAGACATGTTTGCTGAAATCTCATTGGCTATGTCAGTGTACTGTTTTAATGGTCAAAAGACAGAGGCATCTAAACGCATATGCGTGTATACCCGCGTCATGTTAAGTATCTAGCATAAACAAAGTATCTAGTCTGACAGATTTTGCAGACCGGTCGCTGCATAAAAATGCAGGTGGTCAGTGTGAATGAGGCCTCAAGGTGCCCATACACCTGCCTATTATCGTACCATAATTGCGGGTGATCCTGCGATTGTACGATAATCGGCAGGTGTATGGGCAGCATGCGACCGCTTCTACTGTAAGTTCGTACGACTTTCCTCTTACGAGCATGCTTGAAAACCTGTTGAAAATTTTACGATTTTCGGCGGATTGATGGCGTGGTTGGAAGACAAATGCTGCACGGGCCGGTGTGCGCAAGCGCACATTGCCCGCTCACCACTGCAATCATCGGAAGTACGATCTGCCTGTCCAAGATGGGCAGATCGGCCGAAATTTTAATCACCTTACAACCATCGCACAACAAAAGTCGTGCGATGGTTGTAAGGTGTATGGGCAGCTTAAGGCTGGCCATAGACATGGGGACTCTGGTTATCAGCTGACACTGCTCTTCAACTAATCTCCAGGGAAAGAGAAAATCAGGTTACAAAACCCTGCCCAATAAATATTTTCTGCCAGAGATTCCTGATCATTCTGCCTCTTCTAGTCACATTGTGTATGCTCAGACAACCCTTTTACAGGTGTCTAATAGTGAGCCCTACCACGTAAGCCGCTAGGTGAACCACCCTCTTGGCAATATGACTAGCTTAAGATTCTGGACCAATCTAATATAGGGACACCCTCCTCCTTAATTTTAATGTTCTAGTTTAAACCAAACATGCCATTAAAATAAAGCAATAAAACTAACTTCCAAGGCTGTCTTCAAATTGTTGTATCCAAAGCTCCAGAACCTGTGCTGCTGTTGCTAGAGTGCAGATTTCAACTTCTGAACAGATGTAAAGATCTGGCCAGTCCCCTGTAGGGCCTGGGATTGATCTTCACTTTCTGTACACATCCGTAAGTCTAGATTTGAATACTAGAATGCCTGAATTTGGGCCCAGTGTGTTCCATAGCATCAATCTTATCCACGCAAGTCCCAGTTATGCTGGGATTAAACGTTTTGCCCTGAGTGGCTGTGGCAGGTGCAATGGAGTTTAATGCTGGAAGCACTAAGGCCCCTTTCACAGGGGTGGTCCACCAATGTAAGTTGATGTGCAGCCGTGTGTAAATAGATGGGCATCAGTTTACACCCAGTTGTCCCCGACTCCTGCAGGTCTGGAAAAATAAATAGATCACAGATCCGTTTTGCCAGACCTGATTGTGCTAATTCAGGGGTAATCTGATGTAAATGGATACATGTCCATTTACATCCAACTCCCCATAGACAGACATGGGGTCTGGTAATTGCTGTTTTTCCCTGCATCACAAGATCGAGGAAAAAACTGTACAGACACGGATGTCACAGCAGTGACATCCGCTCCATACTGCTGTGACCAGGAGAGGATCTAAGCATGGATCCTCTCCCGATCAGCCTGTTAAAAGGGACCTAATTGTCAATGACTAATAAGTTCTCGGGTTTGTGACCTTGCTTCAAAAGAGTACACAGTAGCAGCACAGTGCACAATGTTCTCGGATGTGGATGCATTAGTTTTAATTTTTCAGGCGAAGAACTGCTCAGCTGCAATATGTAACATTTTTCTTCTTGGGTTTAGTTATCCTTTAAGGTCTGTATTCCTCACTCTCAAACTGTGACTGAAGGGTACTACCAGAGTCTTAAAAATCTGCTTGAAGCTTGTCAGATCTCTGCTGCGAGTGATGTTCTTCATACTATGGTTTACAAGCTATACTTCATAGAAAACTATGAAAAGGCTAAAACACCTGACCATTGGGTGCACAACAAGGGCCCATATGTTCACATAGGGGTTTACTCCACCTTTTGCTTTAATGTTCATCTCGTGGAGCTCTACTCTCAGCTTGATGCTGGCATGTGTGCATGTATGTCAGCCTTCTGAACATTATTACACTGTATATATTCTGTATGTGCTTTTATTGTGCTCTAGGATACAACAGCTAAAGAGCTTAGAGTGTAGCAACAATGAGAAAAAATTGCATGCTGAAATGTGGTGATAAGAAGATTAGCGTATTTTCCAGACGCAGATCATGTGAATGATAGATATATAATGTCATCACTCTGGAGCATATCTGAAATACACAGCAAAATAATGTGCTATGGATACTGTCAATGGATTTTTGAGGGACAAAATTCCCACATGTAATCACTGTCCAAATAACAGACATTTAGTTGTACTTTTTTTTAGAGCCCCAGCTGGTATTTGAGGAGGGGGTTATGATATTTATAAAAGCTCACATATTAAAGGACCCATTTCAAAATGACTTCTGGATCATTCATTCTAGTGTCAGAGTGGGATTTTACCTTTTCTCGTATATACAAACTGTACATACAAGATTTTTAAATGTTTAAACATGCTGATTAAACTGCAAGAATTAGAAAATATAACTTCCCTCCTTGGACTGCCTTTACCTTTGACTATGGCACATAATTGCCACGGCATCATTTCCATAAGCTTATTTCATGTTTACCAAGCTCTTGTGATGATGGGAGAGTAGGACCACTGGGTAAAGTCTTCTCCAGCACATCCCATAGAGCAGGGGTCTCAAACCTCTGGCCCTCCAGATGTGGGGAAACTACAAATCCCATGATGAATCTCTTTTCGGGAGTCATGTCTGTGGCTGTGAGAATCTTGCAATGCCTCATGGGATCACTGCTGAACCTAGACTTATTATCCAATGGAAGGCTCTTAACTATATGCTCGGCTAAACCTAGATAGTGACCTTTTTTTGGACAAGCAGTGTAGATTAAAAAAAAAGAAAAGTATGTAACTGATACATCTGAGTCCTCAGTCTTAAGGGGACTTAAAGCATATTTCTACATTTGCAGCCAAATTTCCCTTATTAACGTACAATGCTTCTAGATCTCTTAAACCTTTGTTAGGTCAGACCGTTTCAAATCTAGTTTGCAACTAAGATCTGTCAGCACAGTACAGCCAGGGGTAATTATGGTAAACATGAACTCCCCAGCCACCTTGCAGAGCAGAGAATAATTAGGATTTGGAGTTTTCAGAAAATAGCATATTGGTGATGAATATTAGGTTATGCTGTGTCAAAGATAAACATGTAACATATATAAAGTAGGTGTTATGCCAATTTGACTGCAAAAGTGGACATGCATTTTAAGGGGGTAGAAACTTTGGGACTAAAGTCGTAAAGATGTCCTGATTTATTTATTTTTCTTCCCTTTTATGTTCTGAATTGTATTGCCTTTTTGTTGTTCCTGTTCATTGCGTTTTTTCCATCCAGTGTATGGCAATAATGTAACTGCTACACTTCTACAGTCACTTCTGTTTAAGATTATATTCCTGTCAGTCTCTGTTCAGTAGCACAAATACCAATAGCGATAATTTTATCAGGTTTTAAATTGCTGTTTTCTTACAGTTAAGTTTGTTATACTTGGGATACTTTTAGCATTCTATTAACTATTTTGTACTTTCGATTATATTATATTAGGATGGATTTTCAGCTCTTGGGAGTAAACCTTGGCCTGTACTGGGCTTTGTGCCAGATCATAAGCTGCAGTGTTCTGAGAGAAGATGCTTGTGAATTGGAAAGTGTTAGGAAGAGCAGCCAGGGTATTGGCTTTTAAAGTACCTTTTTGAGAGATTGAGTTTTAAAGCTAATACACATGCCAATGCCATCGCAGACTTGCAGCATAATCTTTTTATTAATATGTTGATATATTATTTTGCTTGCTTTGTGCTGTTGGCAAGAAAGCCAATGTTAAGAAATGACTGTCACCATCAATATATTTGTTATGGAAGACTAATTCTTTCAGCATGTTCATATGGTTTTGAACAGCCCCTGATGCAACATAAATCCCCCTGGTGTTGTAAGACAAGATTGCTGCCTGAAAATGTTTAGGTTTAGCCCGTTTCTTCTCACCACTGGAACCATAAGGGACTATGGGTAACAGTGTTTATACTAAGCTTAAATTGATTGGGCAAGTTTAATGCAAGCAGGTCAAAGGTACAACTGCTTAGCTAGACTCATCAACCACTCGGGTTTCAGCTTCAGTTTATAAGCAGAGGCCAGGAAAAGATAACATCTGGCTGGGAGTACATGTGCAGCAATTTCATCTATGATTGAATATCTATTAATGGTAGGGAGGAGCAACCTGAGAGCAGCTTCATTTGACTTATGTTACTTCACAGATAAGATGAACAGTCAAACTTTGATCACATCTGGCTCTCTTATCAAAGCATTTGATGGAAAACTTTTCCCCAGCACAGCCCTGAACAAAATGTCCTTGTTGACTGAAGAAGAGCAGACAAGTTAGTAGTGGCAAAGTCAAGTGCATGTCCTAATGTGTCCCCTCTCAAGGCTGTTTTACATTGTTGGCCAAGTTAAAGCATAGGCTAATGGATCTAGTTTGTAAGCACTATGAGTGCAGAAAATAGCTGTACGGCTCTAGTGCAAAATTATAATGTATCTCACTGTTTAAGCACCTTTTTATAGACAAATACTTTCATCTGAATACTTTTCTGTTCATGTTCACGTGATATTAATAGAACATATTACATTTTATCATGCATTGGTCAACTTGTGTGCCCAAATGTTTGTTTTTTTTAACCCATATGCATCCCTCCTACTCTTTTCGTGTGCCCTTCAGTTTAAAATCTTTTCTTGTCCATGTTCTTATGAAAAAAATATATATATTATTACAGTTAATATTTGATAACACTGCAAGTTTCCATAATCTGAGGCAATCAATTTTGTAAATATTTACAAGGTATGTGCAGCTTCGGTACTACTAAGGCCCTTCACTAAGTTATCCCATCTATTTTAGCACTTGCCTTCTTTGCAGTCTTTCATGCATGTTATGGATCCTCGATTACTTTCATGTGGATAAGCAGTGTGCCAAGCATATCTGGCACCTGGGGTGGATTTTTTTTTCTTCAACACCCCCTCTCCCCCAATACATCAAAATTATTGCCAGTAATAATCAGGAAATTAAACATCATGCACCTTTGGAATGAGAGCAGAATTTGCTGGTGAAGGGCAGAAAGCAGCTGCTTTAAGCACAGTTCAAACCTTATTTAGAGATATTGAACTTAGCATATCAATCTGCCCGACATGCAGGCATTCAGGAGCTATCATCTGCCTAGTTCCAACATTTGAAAATAGAGGGACGCCTTTAAGACATTTAAAATAAAGATTCCAGACATCTGTAGGTGTGTCCATTAAAGTGAGTGTCACTTCAAGATGTATGGCTTGCAGTGTGGGAAAACTAAGCCCCAGCTTTGGCATCATTGGCAGTAATAGTAACTGACCACTTTGGTGACAGTGGCAATAAGTGAACCCCCAGCACTGCTGTAAGTGGCTGCAAAAATCCCCCATTTATTGGTGGGCAGTAATAATAATCTGACCTCCCGCCCCCCAGGCATTGGTTATCAGTGGCAGTTTTATTTTTTTACTTTGTTTTTACTTTATTTTTTTACTTATTTCCTTTTTATTTTTTAAATTTTGATGTATTTACATTTTTAATTATTTATTTTTTGACTATTTTTTTCACTTGACTTCACTGATATTACACAGGAGTCCCAGTGTGATAGCATTTGGAGGTGACAGGTTCTCCTGTCACCTCCTATTCTCCTGTGACACGAGTCTGTGAGTACAGCATTCATGTGTCACTGCTCGCATGGAGCAGAGCAGAAAACGGACGTACTCTGCTCCCCGCTCTCCATTCTGATCTAGTTTGCCGTGATCCCGGGTCCTCCAGAAAAGCGGGGCACCCCAAAGAGCACGGCAGAAAGGGATCCAGCGGGCAGGGAGCGATATTAGAGGGAGCGGCTGGGGACACGACCACCGGAGAGGGGGAGGAGAGGGAGAATCAGGCTGGCTACAAGTGATTTTGGATGGCTGTACTGCCGCTCAAGATCACCTGTACAAAATGGCTCCCACTTTACAATTAGCCTTGATGCCTGCCCGAAGCCAGGTTAAGGGCCGATTCACAACACAAAGGCTGTGTTCCAGGCGACGTTCAACCTCTGGAATGCAAGCTGGCTGGCTCCCTGCATTCAGGGGTGGGAGGGGGCATGGCGGTGCATTGAATGGCACTGCAGCCATGCCCCTTGCCCGCAGAACAATCACCCGCACCCGGAACTCAGGCACATTAGTGCTTGCGTTCCGGTCAAGTGCGATCTGCAAAAATAGTGCTTGCAGTATGTTTGCAGATCGCACTGGACCGGAACGCACTGCGGACTCCCACCCCTGGGAGCAGGCCAGCTTGCATCCCAGTGGCCGAACACTCTGGAACGTAGCCTTTGTGGTGTGTACTGGCCCTCAATGTAGAAAAAAAAAACTCGCCCGGTGCCCAGGACTGCCTGTCCCGAGCAATAGGAATTCCACACCCCTGCATTACAATGTAATATTCCCTATTATAATCCATTTCGCTAATGTAAAGAAATTTCAGCACACAGGTTCTGGGCCTCTCTCTTTCCCCCCTCCCCCTCTTCTCAGTGCTTTCTATTTATGTAATTAAGCTGCCCATACACCTGACTATTATCGTACGATAATTGCAGGTGATCATGCGATCGTACTATAAAGGTGCCCATACACTGCACGATTATCGTACGATAATTGCAGGTGATCATGCGATCGTACTATAAAGGTGCCCATACACTGCACGATTATCGTACGATAATTGCAGGTGATCATGCGATCGTACTATAAAGGTGCCCATACACTGCACGATTATCGTACGATAATTGCAGGTGATCATGCGATCGTACTATAAAGGTGCCCATACACTGCACGATTATCGTACGATAATTGCAGGTGATCATGCGATCGTACTATAAAGGTGCCCATACACTGCACGATTATCGTACGATAATTGCAGGTGATCATGCGATCGTACTATAAAGGTGCCCATACACTCTACAACCATCGCAAGACTAAAGTCTTGCGATGGTTGTAGAGTGTATGGGCACCTTAATCGTAAGGTGTATGGGCAGCATGCGACCGCATTTACTGTACAGTCGCGCGATTTTCGTATAACGAGCGCGCTAGATAACCCTGCCGAAAATTGTATGCCGCAACAACCCGAGGTACGCAAGCGCACACTGCCCGCTCTCCATTGCAATCATCTGCAAGCCCTCCCCTCAGCGGGGAGGACTTGCGATGATCGCAAGTACGATCTGCCTGTCCATGATGGGCAGGTTGAACAAAATTTTAACCACCTTACAACCATCGCAGTAGGAAAATTTAAAAACAAGCAACGATGCCTGTTAACATACAAGCAATCCGCTGGCTATAGAGCTGGCGGATCGCTTGTATGGGGTGCCGATCATGTGTGTCCCCTCCCTCCCACTGTCACGCTGGTCCCGGGCTCTGCTGTCTCCGTTCCGTGCCTGGGACCAGCATAGTTGCTCTGTGACAGTGGATTAGAGGGAGATCTCCCTCCGGTCCCCTCTCCGCTGTCAGAATACGGAAGTGATGTATATTTCATCACTTCCGCATTCTCGTGTCACTCTCCAGCATCAGAAGCTGGAGAGAAGCCGATGAAGCAGATCTCTGTTTCATCAACTTCTCTGGGGGTGCCTAGGTGACATTAGGGGTCTTGGAGACCCCTGATGTCTCCATAAAGAGGACCTGTCACATCTCTTTGCTATCGCAAATGGGGTTTTCTTAGCCCCCTATGTGATGGCAATAAAGTTAAGTGAAAACAAATTAGAAAAGAAAATTAAAGTTTCCCAAAAAAATATTTAAAAAATAATTTCAAAAAACAAACTTTTTTTAAAGTCCCCACCCATATATATACACATGCAAACATGCCTCAGGTGCGCATCTGTGCAAAATTGAGGAGTGTGCCCATGCTGGTGGGTGCGCGCAATTTGAAAGCTTGACATGTTTGATGTCTATTTACCCGACGTGACCCCGTCTTTTATATTTTACTAAAAAATTGGGCAATAATAATTGTATTATAACATAATGTATAAAAAAAAAAAGTCCCAAAATGTTTGGTCATTTTTTCCTTAATATAGTACAAAAATAAAACCCTCAGTGGTGATTTAATACCACCAAAAGAAAGCTCTATGTGTCCCCAAATAAATGATATAAAATTAATTTCAGTACAGCAGGGATCTCAAGTCTCCCTGATGTTCAGGGAGTCTCCCTCTTTTGGACAGCAGCTCCCTGACGTCCGCGAGAGAGGCATTTTCTCCCTGAAAGGTTTACTCTGAGTAAACCTTTCCGGTATCACTGTAAAAAAAAACAAAAAAAAAAACAGAAAGGGCACCTCCCTGAAATAAGGTTTTGCAGGTTGGGATGTCTGGTACAGCGTTGTATGAAGGAATAAACGTCAGTCAAAGTACTGCAGCGCTGAATACTGAAAAATGGCCGGGACAGGAAGGGAGTGTAAATACCGCGGTCAGCAAGTGGTTAAACGTGATTTAGTGGGTATGGAATGCGCTGTGACATCATGAAGGGCAAACGGTCATATTGTGTTTTTATTTTTTCTATGTTGTAGGGTATGTAATAAAAAGTTAGGGTTAGAAGGTAAAGGTGAAGATTTTTTTTTTATTCCTGAATAAAATGTTGTAGTATAGTTGTGTAAAATTAAATGTCTGTGTGCAGGATTATGCGGCATAAATGCAGCATGTGTGAGTGCTGTGGCATATGGAAATAGTGGTTGATGGCGTAGAAACCTTTTAGGCCTCATTCACACTGCATTAGGTTGGGCCATCCACATCAGTACGGTGTGCGTGGCCGCATCGGTCGTTCCCGGGACAGGTGCTGCGTGTGATTGCATGCAGCAGCCTGTTGTTCCCTGTGGGAGGATGCGGCCGTACGCTGTCATATGCACACCCGTACTCAGACGCAGACACGATGGATCCCTGACACCCAGACCTGCACGGATGTGCAGTTTGGCTGGGCGCATGACAGCGTATGGCCGCGTCCTCCCATAGAAAACAACAGGCTGCTACACACAGCAGCTGTCCCTCCCAGGAACAGCCCGAGACGGGCATGCACGTCGCATGAACGTACGCCCCCGAGTTAACATAGTGTGAATGAGGCCTTATAGGAATGCTATGTGAGTTTTCTGTATAGTGCAGGTGTACATATGACTGAAAAATGACAGTGCAGATATAGAGCATATGAGGTAGGCACAGTGTGTAGAATGAGCTGACAACCCCCCCCCCTCCCCCCTCCTTCTCCGTTATATTGAGGCACTGTGGTGTGCTGAAGGTGTTGAGACACACACACTATCTCTCTCCTCACCCCCCTCCGCTCCCCCCTTCCCCAGCTCGGGAGCAGGAGGCAGATCAAAGACACATGACAAACAATCCTGTATACAGGACACACAGCAGTAAGGAGGGCTTACTATGAGGAGATCTGGAGATGGGACATTGCAGAGCTGACAGCCAACACAGCAGGACCTCATCAGCTTGAAAGTCGGCACTTCTCTGAGGGGAAGGGGTAAAGAGTGAGACACAGACCGACCATTCTGAGAGGAGGGAGGGAAGAATGAGAGAGACACACCAACCGATGCTAAGAAGCTCTCCGCGTCGGTCGATCTGTCTCTCTCTCCTCCCCGTCTATATCACAACCCCCACCATCCCCGGGGCCTCTGTCTGCTGGGAAACACTTACTTTTCCCCTCCAGGCAGACGGCAGCAGACATGCTCCTCTTCAACCTCTTCTGCCACGATCTCCGGTGCTTCTGCCCAGTGAAAGTTAGCTCCGCCCCCCTGTAAGCACTTCAGCGTGTAAGCACGTAGGAAGGTACCAACAGCGCAGTGGGTGCCCAGGACCATGCAAATGGTACTATTATAATTCAGTAGGGAAAAATTATAGCTTGGAGCTCGGGCCCCCCCCAGCCGCCGGGGCCCCTTACAATGCTACTGGCCGTACCACCCTGATGGCGGCCCTGATCATAGGATTCTATGTGGCAAACTGATTTGTACTAAGCGTGTAAACAGCTTTTAACGATTTTTGGAATGTAGTAGCATTCGCAGTTACCCAGAAGCAGACCATTTGCTGACATGTCATTATCAATAATTGTTGATTATGCAAAAGAAAAACGTGTATAATGATATTCCTAGTTTGTTGTACTTATTGAAAGGTCATTAAAATATAAAATGACAGCTTTATTTCTTTAGAAATTTTCTTCCCAAAAACATGTTTGACACTCCCATTCATGAGACACTTTTTCCAAAATGAGTGTTGAGCCTATATGTTCTGCTCTATACTATGATCAGTTACATCTTATTTGTGGATTGTACTCAAGTCTTTCAGATACTGCAAAATTGTAAATGCCATATAGTGCTTATTTCATGAGTTGAATCTCTTCCTTGCTTAGTAAAATAATGTAACCCTTATATTTCATTGCCTAAAGTTAAAACAAAAATTGGGAAAAAAAGGCAATAATTGTGTTTTATCGTCTATACTTTATATTTGTGTATTGCTTTGATTACTACTAATTCATCTTGAAGTGTTATTCAATGGAAGGCAAGTGCTGTAAGCATGCAATATATATACGTTTCAGTTGAATAGTGACTGGCCACCTCTCTAGAGCATCACTGGAACCCTATAAAAAACAAACATCCAGCAATTTCATACAGTATTTTAGTGGTTCCGTAACCTATCGGCAGGGATGCGCCTATGCAAACCCTAATCTTCAGAAAATGTATACAGGAGCTTGCAAAGCTTCAGTGATGGTCTGTAGTATCTTATGGTGCTTGCAGTCCATCTACTGCCAAAGATTAAATTGCAGGTTTACAGGTAATGTTTTTTCAGAATTTCTTAAGCAACACACAGACATAAAATGATAGCCTGATCTATCCATTTTTGGCTGGATCAGGTGATCTTATGTCTGTGGTGGTATGGAGGTGGCCTTTGGCTTGACAGCTCTTGGGGAAAGCATCTTTAGGCAGGTTAAAAAAAAATCTGTTGAATTGTCTATTGTTTCCAGTAAAAAGTGTCTACTTACACTGATTACTTCCTCTCCCTCCCTTCTGCATTGATATCATTTTGGAAGGTCAACAGAACCAAACTTGCAAGCCTATGCAGCGCTGGAAAGATGTACTGCCCTGAAAACAGTCAGATTGTTCATGCATCTTCTTCCTTTACCATCTATGGAAAGCCATAGGATAAAATGTTTACATGCACTTAGTTTACTACTATGTCGGGGGTTTTTTTTCTTGTCCAAGTGAATAGCTCTAGAAATTTCCATTTTTTTCCACTTTTTGGCAAGCTTCCCATAGCTATTCTTGTGGCATAAAATTTTACATAGCCAACTAATTTTGTATACAAGTCAGAATAGCAGAGCAGGTTTGCGTCGGCGTGGAAAATGTGTCCTTGTCTAACACCATTCTGTTTTCAGCCTTATTTCTTGAAGTGTCCAGCAGAAATCATGTACTCACAATTTTATTGGATCAGTCTAATGTTGCCTCTTCCAATTTTCATGATAAGTGTCTGCCTATGAAGATTTTCAAGAGTCCCTTGTGCTTAATGCTTATTGGCCTTGATCATACATTTCATGCTTTTTCATAAAGAATTTAGCAAATCCATCTTTCTGTTCTCCAGAGATATGGAGTTTTGAGTAAAACTTGCTGGATCAATGAGAACAAAGTTTTATTTGGAATCCTTGCAAAATGGTTTAATTATGCATGCTCATAATTCTTTTTCAATCTAATGGTATTAACCCTTTTACAGTGCCACTGACATAGGCTAACCGTAGACAAGAGAACAATCACCAAAGTTGCATGTGGTTCCTCAGATGAACCACCTTTTCTTCCACCTAAATGTTTTGTTTTTATTCAGTAGAAAATGACATTCAACGTTTACTATCTACTACTACTAGAAGTGGCAAGCATTGAAACAGTTTGGCAGGTATGCAGCCTTGCAGAGTTGTGAATAGTAACTGTATGGTAAAAGAAAAAACAAAGTGGTTAAGCCTATAACAATATACACTGGCAGCAATTATTTGCAAATACCAGAGAAGCAGTCCACCCATCTTTTAACGTGGGAAAATTGATAAAGTATATAACAATACACTCTGGCAGGAATCATTTGCAATTACTGAGGAGACTGTCCTCTCATCTTATAACAAGGAGAAGCGCCTTGATGTACACCATAAGTTTGTGGTATTGTAGATCTAGGAAGGCTTCAGCTGCCCATACACCTTACAATTTATCTGCAGATTTTCTGTGGTCAGATGGAAAAGGTGCAACAGATTCCTCCATCTTCACTTAACTGTGTGGATGGAGTAATCTCCACCTGGGCCAATCTGTTGCACTTTTTCCATCTGCCCACAGAAAATCTGCAGATAAATTGTAAGGTGTGTGGGCACCTTTACAAGGCCTAAGGCTAAAGCAAGGGCCCTGCTATAGATTTATTTGAGCTGGTTGTCCATGGCTTAAGGGTGTCACTTTCAATCTGGTTAAAATAGATTGTTTTTGGTACAGAATATTTTTCTTAAAATATACACATACAACTGTGTTTAACAATATTTAGATGATGTTTCCAGGTACAGAAAATGTAAATGTTTATGGTTTGTAATAGTTCCAATATGTAAGCAGACACAAAATTCACCAAAAGAAAAAATATATATATCTTTAGGGAAATAGTTCTATAGAAGTAAACAAAATTGCTGACTCTTTCCTAGATGAATTGGGGTGTTCAGACTGTTTTGTCTGGGTTGGCTTATTGGTGAACACCATCTCTTCCAGCACACCAGTTCTCTTAAATTGGCACCACTGAATCCTGACAAGGTAACGGCTATACCTTTAGAGCTTATACTCAGAACAATCCCCAATGTGTCCATTAAAAAAGCTTTCCATCATATACATGTCATTAGAAAGCATCTTGCTCCAGAAAGTGCAGTCATCATGGTCGGTATTGCAGGAACACTGCATTCAGTATTGCTCATTGTGTCCTATATTTGGATTCACATAGATTGTCCCAGGGCCGAGAACGCAAATGTCGTCACTGATCTCTAGAAGCTACAAGTGACTTACTGGTTTTAGACTGCAAGTATATGGCATAAGGGGTGACATGTATAGCAGGAATGGAACACCTGAAAGCCACCCACTGAACATGGCCATATGACTCAATGGTCATAATATGACGTGATCATTCTGTGGTCCCCTCAGTGAGCCATAAGGGC
This sequence comes from Nanorana parkeri, assembly GCF_000935625.1. NCBI lineage: Eukaryota > Metazoa > Chordata > Amphibia > Anura > Dicroglossidae > Nanorana > Nanorana parkeri. The sequence goes on along the minus strand of NW_017306526.1, from coordinate 767,787 downwards.
CTCTAAAGGAAGCATGGGAAACAAACACAGGGAATGTTTTTCATACTTGTAGCAGCAGTACAATAGATAAAATCAAGAGTTTGTCATGTCACTTTATTTATTTTTTGACAGTTTTTTCCATACATTTGTTTTTCATGTTTTAAGGGTACATGCAAAGTTTGTCTGCACTTATTGACTATGCTCAGTTTTATCTTTGACATGTAGTGGATTTTTTTTAATGTGTGGTGTAATCTTTTTATATATTTAAAAATATGGGTTTGCAAAGTATTAGCGTATCATAGGAAATGAAAATGCATGGATATTATCTTTTTACTCTGATTTCAGTTAGTTAGCGTGTATGCCTCAATCAATGCATAATTTTGTACTGTATATTTTATGTGTCTGTGTGAAAATTGGCTTGGCCATGATGCAATGGCACACACATACTGTGTGTGCCATTGATGCGTTTTGACGCATTTGTGATGCGTTTTTTTCCCCCTGCATGTCCCTTGATGATGCCACAATCAATTCTGTTTTTTTATGCGTTCCATTCTGTTTCAGTGCTTTTTGATGCGTTTCGCTCAGATGCAGGTAAAATAGGACAAGCAGTACTTTTTAGTGTCTTTGTTGCCTGAATCTTTGTACCATCACCTCCCTATTTCAGTAGACCACATGCATGTCAACATCATTGATGTTTGCATGTATTGTGTGGTCTTACTAGTGGTACTTAATATGCTAGCATGGCCCTTGAACAGTAATAGAGGTG
>NW_017306526.1:739668-766996 GCF_000935625.1 Nanorana parkeri | reverse complement strand
CTGCCACAACTGACAACATGATCCCTCAAGTTTTTCTTGCTGTCCTCCTGAGGGACCTTCTAGTTCTTTGGGCTGAGTGTTGAGGACTTCTGTCAACTGGAAGTTAATTTTCAGAAGCCTCCACTGTGCACAATTCTGTTTGGAAAGTGGAGATGTTCTAAGACAAATAATTGGTTCATGATGATGTACTTAAAATTATGCAGCCTGAATCCTGAAAAAATGGCATACATAGATACAGAAAAAACAAAGTCTGCTATGCTATTCCCTGATTCTTTTATGATGCTCGTTTAAGGCAAGCTTACTGGAATTTGCAACAGTTCTGCAGTTAAGCTGCCATAAGTCAGCAGATCTGGGTGCTTCAGCAGTCAGTCATGTGGCCAGATTTGGCCATACACTTTTATGGCAAACTCAGCAGCAGAAACAGTCATGTGATAACTGCATGCTTGCGACAAATACATTGGTTGCAGTTGGTTGTATGTACCAGTCCAGTGATTTTGAAAGCCTATCGCTGTCGGTTACATATTCACCTAATTTGTTATGTAATATACATTACACAAAGAAGAACTCTGGGCACATTTTTTCTTAACCTTTGCCGTGGGGCCACCCCTGCACTGCAAGGGTTAACTGCTTGCTTTGGTTTAGGTGCTAAAATACATTTTTCACCCAGTCCTAAGAGCCAGCTGTCTCTTGGACCACTCCTTCCAGCCTTGCCTTCCCTCTCCTCCAGTAGTCTAAAGACCCTTTAGTCATCATGTCCAATACACTGTGTATAGGATGTGAGAATGCCAAGGAACATATCACTGGAGCCTAGGAAGAGAGAAGCTGGGGGGAGTGCTGTAACAGCCAGCTGGCTCCAAAGATCAGGTGAGTATAACTGGTTTTTTTGCACCTAGACCAGAACAAGCACTTAAAGTAGAATTAAACTCCTCTGTTTTTGCATATATCTACTGCTAACAAGCAGTAGATATATGTAAAAACATGTAAAAAAAAATAAGTTACCAAAAAGGTAATTACTTCCCTGTGTCTCCGCCACTCGCTCCCGGCTGAAGAGCTGAAGCTTCATCCTTCATCGCATGTGCAGTAGAGATCTTCGGCATGGAGAAGAGGAGAGACACAGCGGATGTGAATGCACGCAGCCGGGAGTGTGCACGTCGGACAGATACCATGGGACAGGAAGAGACAGGAGTCTGCGCTGGATCAGAGACAGGCACCAGCGCTGTCTCTGATTCTGCGGAGGGATTGCTGAATACAAGTGGAAGGAAGATGATGATCGTCTCGAGGCATCATTTAAGGTAAGTCCTTAAAGCAGCATGGTGGGGGGGAATTTGTGACTTTAATGTCACTTTAACCCTTTCAATGCAGGGGTAGGCACACTGCAAGGGTTAAGAAAAGTTTTACCCGGAGTTGTTCTTTAACCAATTTAGCGAACTTATGAACTGTTTAACATAACAGCTTGTATATGCAGAAATTAACCTTTTAAAAGGTGGGTAGAAAACTATTGTGCACAATACAGACACCCCTCACATAACGACTGAGTTCCGTTCATACAACTCGGTTGTTAAGTGTTTTGGTCGCTAAGCGAGGAATAGAGGAAAACGGCTCTAAATACAATACATCACTTAGACTTGCATACTGTAAATACTAATGTACAGTACAATAGTGAATACTGACCAACTGAACGATCATGGGAACGAGACTGAGAAAGGATGATGCGAGATGAGCTTGACCCAGTTTCTTGCACAGTGTACGCTACCAACTGATCGAGGAGCTGGTCGTCGGTCCGAGCAATTTGTTAAACAGGTTATTTAGTGAGGAATAGCTGTATATTATTTTAAAGTAAAAACTTGAAACCCACAAACCTAACCTAGATTTACTCTCTTGTCACATAGTGTGTAATACTATCTACAGCAGAAAATAAGAGCATATCTTAATAGGTTTATTGGCTCCTTCCTGTGATAAGACCATGTCAGATATTTGGTATTTAAGGAAGTTGATATCAGAGTATGAAGTCTTTCTGGGTTCCTGAAGTGTCACATGCTAAGCAGAGAAAATTAGTATTTATTTGTCAGTACACTATTTACTAGACAATCAAGCATGTAAATGTCACATTATATTATTTGTATGCAAAAGACAACAGTATGATCTCTTTAGTCTTGAACTTGAAGCAGAAACTCCAGGAAATATGTCTAAGCTCTTTAATTTAATTATGTGTCGACTATAAAACCATTCCATGTATTTTTAAATGCTGGTACTATCATGACCTGTATTCCTTTTGTTGGCTTCCTGTGTTCTGCAGCATAGCAGGACAGAGAGAATAGGCCAGCTTTGTGAGACAACAGGGCATTATAATGTTGCTCAGTACTGCTAATAATGTACTGCGATCTTGCATATAAGAAGGGGCAATAGGCAGATAACATTAAAGTACTTCTCATTCTACTGCCACTGTGGAAGCATAACATCAGGGGCCATTTTTCCTATAGTCACCCATCAAATTAGAAATACCATCAGCATGATTTTGGGGGAAGAATGTTGTTAAATTGTGAACACCAAGAATGGTTGCAGCCACTGGCGGAACTTCCAGGGTCGCAGCAGTCGCAATTGCGACCGGGCCCTGGCGTTCCGCCACTTAGTGGGGGGGGCCAGCGAGGAAGAAGAGGGCCCCCTCCGATATGGCTGACCCTTCCATGCCGCACAGCCACCCGCAGAATGTACGGGCGGTTGTGCGGCAGTGATGGAGAGGCTGTCACTGGTCCTGTAGAATGTGCTGCAGGCACCGCCGGGCAGCACATTCTGCTGTGTGAGGACCCTCTCCTCTTAGCGCCGCCCCCTGGCTGCAGAGACGAGGAAGAGGGCCCTGCAGGAGAGGAAAGGTAAGTCTGGAGTGGGAAGGGGGGGCGCGGGGAAGTGTGTGTGTGTGTGTAGTGCTGACTTATAATGTATTGCTGGGACTTGTAGTCTGTAGACTGGTGGTATTCTGCATTGCTGTATGATGATTATACAGCAATGCAGAATAGCTCCAACTATGTAGGACTACAAGTCCCAGCAATGCATTATATTTCTAAGTAGGCATACACCACTGCCAATACTGGGCATTTTCACAAGTACTCATACTCGTGAAAATCCCCCGATACTAAACGCAGATACCGGTGTTCTGTCGAGAACGCCGACGTAGTCGAATTTGCCGACCTCAGCATCTGCACTTGCACACAGACCAATATTATCGATGAAACTGGGATTTATTTACAAAGTATTTTGTTTAAATCGCTATTTGTGACCGTTAATAATAATCCATCCATCACTTACTGCCGTGGACGGCATATTCTAAACGGTCACAATTAACCATTAAAAACCAATACTTTGTAAATAAATGCCGGTTTCCTCGGTAATCCCGTCAGTACGCAAGCGCAGATACTGGGTCAGCGTTCTCGACAGAACACCAGCACTAACATTTTAAACAAGCAGCTGCCTGAGGTCCCGCGCTTGATGGGGACCTCGGCAGCCATCCTGTTAACCATGCGGTGCCATGGCGGTTGGGGGTGGGGCCTTCATGGTTTCTTGCATCGGGGCCCTGAAGGTTCTAGTTATGCCTCTGGTTGCAGCTATGAGTAATTAGGAATATACATGTGGGGCATGGATTTGAAATGCTGAGATTAAAAAACAAGAACCTGCCTGTAAAAGGTACAGTCACTAGGTAGAACCGGGACGGAGCACCTCCTAGCTTTCAACACACTATGATGCTACTAACCCTTATGGGGTATGGAGTCCTGTGCTCATATTATCGGGCACACGACATGAAGAAAGATGGCGGAGCCTCCTCCGAGCTGGTACTGCTAAACGATTGCTAAACGCCACAGCTACACTATTCGAATGTATTTCTGAAATTTAAAGACTAAAATACTTTTAGATATCACACCTGTGTCGCCAAACACACTTCAAACTGTTGTACTATTTCAGTATTTATTTTATGCGGAGATACTGCTTTCTCTTCCATCCATGTAACAAATGCTCAAATTCTTGAAACTTCAGAAATGGCACCAAATGTTTCCTAATATGTCATATGTGAAATTGTTTGTTCTTCTTTTTTCTATAATTGCAAACCAATAAAAATTATTTGGAAAAAAAAAAAGAACCTAACTAAACCAGAAAATTGGCAATTTTTGTCTTGTAGTCTTTGACATTTTATTAGTCCAGTGTATTCAAAACTTAACAGTGAAATGCTTTCGTATGGTTCCTTTTTGTCAAATCTATCATGGAAAGCGTATTGTATCTTTTGGAGTAGTACTAATAAATACCTGTTGATTCTGCCAGCATCTGGTCCTTGTCCTTCCATTAACTGTGTGACCACGCTAACCCCAGGCTGCAAACGCTGTAGTAATGTCCGCATCCTGTGTTGGCTCTCGAGCTGAGATTACAGGACTGCAGATATAAAATTAGATGCTGGAAAATATTGCAATACATGTGTATTTTGTATATAAAATGTGTTCAGATCCAGCTTTAAAAAGGCTATGGGTAAAAGTTGTGTGCTCTAATGACCTTTATAAATTATGCAGTGCAGTTACCTGAAGTCCAGTGACAGGCAGTGTACTGGTGGTATTCTGCATTGCTGTATGATGATTATACAGCAATGCAGAATAGCTCCAACTATGTAGGACTACAAGTCCCAGCAATGCATTATATTTCTAAGTAGGCATACACCACTGCCAATACTGGGCATTTTCACAAGTACTCATACTCGTGAAAATGCCCCGATACTAAACGCAGATACCGGTGTTCTGTCGAGAACGCCGACGTAGTCGAATTTGCCGACCTCAGCATCTGCACTTGCACACAGACCAATATTATCGATGAAACTGGGATTTATTTACAAAGTATTTTGTTTAAATCGCTATTTGTGACCGTTAATAATAATCCATCCATCACTTACTGCCGTGGACGGCATATTCTAAACGGTCACAATTAACCATTAAAAACCAATACTTTGTAAATAAATGCCGGTTTCCTCGGTAATCCCGTCAGTACGCAAGCGCAGATACTGGGTCAGCGTTCTCGACAGAACACCAGCACTAACATTTTAAACAAGCAGCTGCCTGAGGTCCCGCGCTTGATGGGGACCTCGGCAGCCATCCTGTTAACCATGCGGTGCCATGGCGGTTGGGGGTGGGGCCTTCATGGTTTCTTGCATCGGGGCCCTGAAGGTTCTAGTTATGCCTCTGGTTGCAGCTATGAGTAATTAGGAATATACATGTGGGGCATGGATTTGAAATGCTGAGATTAAAAAACAAGAACCTGCCTGTAAAAGGTACAGTCACTAGGTAGAACCGGGACGGAGCACCTCCTAGCTTTCAACACACTATGATGCTACTAACCCTTATGGGGTATGGAGTCCTGTGCTCATATTATCGGGCACACGACATGAAGAAAGATGGCGGAGCCTCCTCCGAGCTGGTACTGCTAAACGATTGCTAAACGCCACAGCTACACTATTCGAATGTATTTCTGAAATTTAAAGACTAAAATACTTTTAGATATCACACCTGTGTCGCCAAACACACTTCAAACTGTTGTACTATTTCAGTATTTATTTTATGCGGAGATACTGCTTTCTCTTCCATCCATGTAACAAATGCTCAAATTCTTGAAACTTCAGAAATGGCACCAAATGTTTCCTAATATGTCATATGTGAAATTGTTTGTTCTTCTTTTTTCTATAATTGCAAACCAATAAAAATTATTTGGAAAAAAAAAAAGAACCTAACTAAACCAGAAAATTGGCAATTTTTGTCTTGTAGTCTTTGACATTTTATTAGTCCAGTGTATTCAAAACTTAACAGTGAAATGCTTTCGTATGGTTCCTTTTTGTCAAATCTATCATGGAAAGCGTATTGTATCTTTTGGAGTAGTACTAATAAATACCTGTTGATTCTGCCAGCATCTGGTCCTTGTCCTTCCATTAACTGTGTGACCACGCTAACCCCAGGCTGCAAACGCTGTAGTAATGTCCGCATCCTGTGTTGGCTCTCGAGCTGAGATTACAGGACTGCAGATATAAAATTAGATGCTGGAAAATATTGCAATACATGTGTATTTTGTATATAAAATGTGTTCAGATCCAGCTTTAAAAAGGCTATGGGTAAAAGTTGTGTGCTCTAATGACCTTTATAAATTATGCAGTGCAGTTACCTGAAGTCCAGTGACAGGCAGTGCAAGACACAGCTGTGATATGTACAAGTTCTGTTCCTTGTCGGTTATTTTACACAAATTTACTTGTTACCGTTTACTACTGTGGTATCAAAACAAATTAGTTTCCTCCCTGGAACATGCAGCAAGAACATGAATCGATATGATAATTATGACTCAGTGCTAATGTGACTCTCCTTTTTAATATGGATTATTTAACGTTCCCTGAGACTGATTTGCTGGCAATTTGTTTGGGAGTCACTCATTTTGGCAACAGATTCTGTCAGTGTTCAGGTGTAAAGAAATATGAGCTATGGCATCTATCATGTTCTATTTACTGATGTGTAATTTTGTTGCAGCCAATCATATGGTATAAAATGATTTTTTGTACAGCACCTAGTCACTAAACCTAAAATGCAACAAGTACTGTGCTATTTACAGAGAGTTGCATCAAGATTGGGATTCTGTAATGAAGATGTGCTAGATTATGCAACAATAATGTAGAACCATTCTTCTGAGGAATGTTTTTTGGAGGCAAAGCATTCTAAGTCTGACTATCTGTGTCACTGGATAATTAAAATGCTGTCCAGCTTGGGGAGAAGTGTTACTGTGTATGCAGCCGATAGAAGGATGAGCAAATATGTTGCCATTTCTTGTTTTTAGTGAGGGATTGGACAGTCTGGGAATAAAAAGTCCAAAAAACATGAGGTGGCAGTCACTTGGCACAGCAGTTTTAACCTGGGGGAAAAACTGGATACTGGTCACCTACAGTGTCTGTCCCACAGAACCCAGGACACAGCACCAGTGGATAGTGGCAGCAAAGTGCTGGATGCAGGTACTTTCTCTGTGTTCGAGCCCCCACCACTGAAAGTATTGCAGTACTGTCAGGTTAAGTTGTATCTGTCCAACGTGTTGAGGAGACAGGCATGGAATGTGTGATCAGGTAAGTAAAACCACTGTCCACTAGAAATGAGTGGGGGACTAATTATTATTGCTACTGATCACCAGTGAATGGTGTGGAAGGAATAATCATCACTGCCAATGACCACAAATGAAGAAGTGGGGGTATTTAATAATAATACTGCCACTGACCATAAGTGAAAAGGGGTGTGGTTAATTATCACTGCCACTGACCAACAATGAAGAGGATGGGCTATAATATTGGTCCATTGACCCCCATTACTGCGGTTTATTGTTGCTCCCACTTTCACCAATTTTTAGGGTTACTCTTTCTGTCACTGACACCAGCGATAGGGCTCATTTTACTCCCTTTTTTCTCTTCAGTGTACCCCTAGGCCCTATTGTGACTAAAATATAGCAACGCAAAGATGCCACACTAGAAGCCATGCACGGTGAAGTGAACACTTTTTAGCCACACCCACTAGCATTCTTATGCCATTCACGATGTCCCTCCTAATTTTCAAATATTTGCAGCCATGCCAGTCATTTTCAGCAAGTAGAGAAAATACCTGTTGATCATACCAGAAATATCATGTCCTTGTAACTTCCTCTGAGTTCATTTATAATCATATACAATGGTATCTTCCTTCCAAGCCATATTCTGTAAACGACTAATTCCCCTGCGCCTGATACAGGGGAGGAGTAAACATAGCCACCCAGAGACGGCTAGTATGTTTTTCCTAGAAAATAAAGAGAAAAAAAGGCTGGCTAAGGAAAACGAATGCTGCCACTACCGCTTAGGACTTGTGCATATGCGGTTATGTATAAAATGTTTGTTTGGTATTGATGCACCTATCCATTAATGCCGTGGTTTTATCCAACGCAATCTATCATCATCTTAATATTCTGGACATTATAAGAAAAGTCAAGAACATGAACTTTAAAAAATGAAATATGTTTAAATTCATTGGTAAAGTCTTTCACAATTTTCAAGCCTTGAACAGAAACAGGGCAGTTGACCATGGAGTATAGCATGAAGTGTTAATTGCTGTAATTGTGTTTTATCAGTAAATGGTTAAATAATAAGCAGACAACAGCACCCTAAACTTTTTCCAGTTTCATCTGTGGTGTTTTTAACGTGTTAATGATTTTTTTTTCCCTGGAAAGGAAATAGTCTAGTTCTTTTAGCTTCATTTGCAATTTTGGCAGAAATGTGCAATTCACATGCAATACTTCAAAAGAAGAAATGGAATGAGGAAAGTTGTACACTTGCACACGGTTTTTTTTATTATTGAACAATGAACATCTTATCAAAGACATGTTCAGTCGCATAAACATGTATACAGTATTTGTTTATGTTTGCATTGCTTTCTTCTCATTTTCGTGATTGCAGAGGTTTTCGAAGGATCAAATAATAGCAAACTGACATTTTTATGCAAATGAAGGCACTCTCTTGGGGATAACATATGCTTAAACCATCTCAGATTAAAACCGCACAACTACCACAAGCGGAATGGTTTCTGCTTTATCTCTGGGGGTGGATCTTGAATAAGGTAACTTTTTGAGTAAGAATTTAAATGCAGAGAACCTTTTCAACTCTGCATGAGTTTGCAGTAATATTTATAGAGCATCATGGATCAGTGTAGATGATCTAACGCTAATCTACATTTTTGGATGAATAGATTATATATGGACAGTATGGTATACTAATGGAAAGGGCATTAAGAACTAATTGAGGAAATACCTAGATAAAAACAGGGATAGCCTTTGTGCAATGCCTGCCTTTTAATGCATCTGGTATAAATGTATTTTTTTTTCCATAAAGAAAGGTCCGAGCAAATATTTTGTTGCCATAAAGAATTTTTTTTTTTAAAGTTAGTGCATAAGTGTGCAGGACAGTTTTGTATTTATATATCTATATATTTGGAAATAAGTGTATGCTTGCAATGTATTTAATTTTGGGAGGAATTTTCTATTACTATTTTTCCCTTTTGAGTGCAGAATGTTTGTTTTTGATAAAGTTTAAGCATTTTGTGGGACAGAATTATTTTCATTATGATTATCTTTAATTTTCATATTTTTGGAATCATGAGTTGCATTCATTTTATGGGTGACAGTAAGAGCTGCATTCATTTCAAGGGTTGGGTTAAGGTCAGTGGTTACATTTAGAGGTTTATTTCAGTTTTAGGGGCTTTCCATTTTTCAGGTCCAATGCATTTATTTTTTTGTGTGCAGTAATTTTCAGGTTTTCAGGTTTATAATTTGTACTACACGAAAACTCTGTCTTGACTAAAATGAATTAAAAGCTATGAACAGTACAATCCCCCAAAAAAGATCGTCTTGTCTGTGACGAGAGGACGCAGGTGCCGGACGAGTCACAGCGCGCACTGGATTAACAGCTTTTTGTCAGGCCGTTGAATTAAATGACTGGCCGGGAGCTTCTTGGACATGAGTAGGCGATGGCTGTTTACATACAAACGGTCTGCAGGCTGTAGAGCTGCTGGATTGCTTTTATAATGCGTGTGGGGGTGCGCCCCTCTCCGCCGCTGCCGATCCCTGTTGTGTCCAGTGAGGGCTCGGCACCCGCAGGGCAGCTATGTCACTGGAGTTCAGCGGGAGATCATAACATGATCTCCTTCTGAACTCCTGCTTGTTCTCTGAATGCAGGAGTGACGTACATTATCACTTCCGCGTTCAGCTGTCATTCTCCAGCTTCTGTAGCTGGAGAGAAGCTGGTGAAGCATCTTTGGGGGTCCCTAGGTGACATTAGGGGTCCTAGAGACCCCTGATGTCTCCATATATGGGACCTATCTGTGTAAATTGGCAATCACATCGGGGGCTTCTTAGCCCCCGATGTGATAGCAATAAAGTTAAGGGGAAAAATGTAAGTTACCCAAAAAAATGTAAAGTCAAATATTTTTTAAAAAGCACACAGTCCCCTACCCCCACATTCACACACAAACATGCAACAGGTGTGCCTTACATGTGAAGATGGCGATTGCGCCACACATATTACATATCACTGTGAACATTAGAGTGAGGGCAATAATTTTAGGGCCATTAATCACTATTAACACTAAACCGATGAGCAGTAAAAGCTTTTAAAGCGTCGCCTATGGCCAATTTTGCGTATGGTGTGTTTTTTTGCGGGCGCAGGCAATTTTAAAGTTTGATATGTTTTGTGTCTATCGCCTTGGTGATCACCTTGGTATCCGGGTCAGTGACCAGCCGCAACCAGGCAACGGCGGCCCTCTATTTGGGCATATTAGAGGGCCGCTTGCTCCTCACTGGGGCCCGAGAGGCCTCGCTAGCAGCCCTCTAATATGCCCAAATAGAGGGCTGCTGCTTCCTGATTGCGACCTGCCCCAGATGAATAGAAAGCCGCACACCATCATCCTGGCATACCTGGTTTTACACCGCACTGAGCACCCAGAGCCCACACTGACCACCCAAAGCCCCTACTGAACACCGCACTAACCACCCGGAGCCCGCACTGGCCCCCTGTGCGCCTGCACAGACCCCCCTGGAACCTCACACAGCCCTCCTGAGACCCTGGAGACGTCAGGCCATGAATTTGGAGCAACACAGGGTATGTAGCTTCATAGTATTCTGCATTGTTGTATAAAGTATTGCTGAGATTTGTAGTCCTCTATAGCTGATGGTATTATTCTGCAGTGCTTTACAATGTATTTCTGGAATTTGTAGTCCTCTATAGCCGGTGCCATTCTGCATTGCTTTATAATGTATTGCTGGGATTTGTAGTCCTCTATCGTTGGCAGTATTCTGCATTGCTATATAATGCATTAGTGGGATTTGCAGACCTCTATAGTTGGCGGTATTCTGCGTTGCTGTATAATGCATTGCTGAGACAGATCTACCAGGCTCACAGCTGCAGCCGGGCCATGGTACTCTGCCACTGACTCCAAGCTGTAGAGAGATTACAAATCACAGCATAGACAGGAGGAAGAGGGCCCTGGTGACCGTTGACATTGGCATAAAAAGGCCCATCAAAATCTTCAACACCAGGCCTGTGATGCTTAATCCAGCCCTGCTTTCAGTGGTCATAATGGTAGGGCTGATCTGTGTGTGTGTGTGTGTGTGTGTGTGTGTGTGTGTATGTATGTATGTATGTGTGTATATATATATAATATATATGATATATATATGTATGTATATAAATAAAGCCATTGAGGGGCCAGTACAGCATTAACAGATGTGTATATTCTTCTGAATAAACTACTGTTGACTCTTATCTCCTAGCTTGCTTGATTAGTGTAGTTTGCGCGTTTGTGCCTTACAACCAGCTTTAGGAACTAGTAATCTCACTTATTACGTAAGCAAATAGACAGCAATACACTTCTCTATGTTGAGCAGTGTGATTTAGGGAGGAGTTCTAAATGCTTTCGGGATTATCACTTTTTTTTTTTCTTGTTGTTGTATTAATCATGCTTTCTTAACCTGTGTGACAGGTGTGATGTCAAGATGAGTAGCAGCGTATAAGACAGGGAAGTGCCAACTATTGCCTACGTGCAGAAGTAGACATTGCCACAATCGCTTCGCTTTTTTATTTTTACATTAGAAAAAAACATGAGTATAATTATTTGAAAGTGCCAAAGGCGCGGCGAGGTGCCAGGAAAACTGTAACTTAGCAACCTATATGTCTGTATTTATTTATTTATCTCTTATTGTGCATTCTCTTTCCACCTTATAAGTGGCCAGCTTTGTTTGCCATTTTAATACGCTGACATACACAATGTAATATAGTGCTATAAGCATCCAAAAAGATCCTAAATTAGTTTTGGCTATATAGATATATCTGCTTTATTTCTATACTGCATAACACTTTGTATTGTCAAGTTTCTTGATGCGCACAAAATACAGCCTTTTCACTGTAGAAATTGCAATGCATTGCAAATGTGTCTATATAATTATCATGAAGCCAAACCCCAGCTATTGCAAACAGCGCGGCATCAATGAATGTATAAAGTAGTACTCCAGATTATGATTTTTTTTAGCTGTAGATAAAAGCTAACAATGTTGTTCATGTTTCTTTACTGCTTGTATCTTACCTTCTTTCACGTCATTAGTACAGAGTGCAGGGATTTTAATGGAATATACAGCAATAAAACGGGTTTATTTTTTTAATGAAGAATGTTTTCAATGTTGTCTTTCTCCCATAAGAGAATTCCCCCAATTCCTGTCCTGGTGACATAATGGGAAATAAAAGGACATTTCTTCAATGAGGGCCGCAGACATATCAGGGACTGTTTTTTTAAATGACTAGAATTCTTCTTCATGTATACCTTTTACTGAATTGATCAATAACTGAAGAGCTGTAAATGATGAGGATTCACTATGCGAAGCACTTTTGCTTGTACAATTAAAATAGAGCACACTTCAAAATTGTTAATCCCTGTGTTAAAGGGTCAGTCAACCAAAAGTAATTTTATTATAGATGCAGACTGATGGGCTAAGTCAGCTCTGACTTTTTATGTACTGGATATTCCATTGGTAAGATCTCCCTAGCATAATTTCTGACCTTTGTGTGTTCCAGCTCCTCCTGTTCTCCTAAAGCTCATTGATAATATAAAGAAACACTGTCTTTAAAAAAGCGACTAATAAATTGCTGTGGGTATAAAGTACAGGCACCTTATGCTGTTTCTGTAGCAGCCTCTACAACCTTATTGTCTTAGCTGAATCCCAGGCAGTTTGACAGGTAAAGCTTAGACAATTTCTGATATTGATGGAGCTTACTAACCCCTTTCTTTCTATTACACATTCCAGTTGGCTATTAACACTACCTATCATAGTGATGGACCAGTTGAAATGTGTGAATGGGTTTAGCTGTAAGCTTCAACACAAGTGTCAGTTTTGCCTGTCAGAATGGCTCAGGGCTAAGCTGTGGACAAGGTGGTTTTTAGAGGTTGTTGCAGGTATATGAGGTACCTATAAAAAAAAAAACTAGTATGGGTGCTGCAATCTCTGACCCCTTTTTGAAACGTGTCCTGGCTTATTTCTGACGTGCGTGTTCTGAGTTATTGTCTCAGTTCAGTATTGAAACCAGAGGCAGCCAAGCAGCTAGCTGTTCCAGAATGTCAGCAAAAAAAAGCTTTGTATTTCTCGGCACTGGTCTCCTTTACTACTATAGGACCAAAGTCTTCTATCCCCAAGAGGACAATGTTGTAATTTCAGAGATGTGTTGGTTTTGCATCAAATACACTTTCACATTTGTATTTTCTTCTAACACATGATCAACCTTTTAAAGACAGACCAGAAAGTGATTTCTAGACTATTTGGATACTCACATTTTTTATTTAATTTTTTTGACTAAATACCTTTTTCTAGTGTTTCCTATTGCTTTATTTTTCTAATCCAAGCAACCCCAAATTGTTATCCCAATATTTGTCACCACAAATATACCAAATAAATGTGAGTTTTAATGAACATACCAGTGAATAGGAGGGAATCCCAAAGCCAAAGGTCACCTTTCAATCTGAGTGTTTTTGTCCCTCTGTATTTTGTATTGGTTTTGTAAAGCATGCATTAGAAAAAAAGATGCAAAGGTGGGCATGAACACTCAAAACACCCAGGTGGACAGGAGCAGAGTCAAGAACTATGGCAAGAAAATATTGTTTTTAAAGTGTCCAAAACCTAAAAGAGGCTGGTGTCTGAATCAGACCACCAGGCACCACAATGGTTTAGGTTTTGATCCAAGTGTTTTGTTATATCTGTTGGAAAATACCTGTTGGTTCTACCAGAAATCTAGTGAGCTGATAACTTTCTTTGCTTTCTGGTTGTTCTGAATCGGTTAGCATTGTTTCTGTAACTCTGTGGACCACTAAACACCTGCCTCTAGGTTATGGAGAAGAGGAGAGGGAGAGATTTAGTCCTGTCAAGGGGTGACAATGTTGCTCCTCAGATGCAGTACAGTGAGTCTTCAATTTCAAATATGTGAGTTTCAGCTTTTTTATTTTATTTATCAGCATTGTAATTACTGAAAGTAAGATCTGTTTATAAAATGTTGATAGTCAGTATAACATTGCCATGGCTCAATGATAACATTCAGGCTCTGATTCTAGCTTCAGTGCTTGTTTGTGGATTCTTCATTTACTCCAAACGTCTTGCACAGTGTGAAAGCACAGTGGCTGCCCAGTAAAACCTCCTTGAGTTGGTTTTGGGCACATGGATTCTGTTATCTGTGAATTGTTTCAGGGCAAGTTCTATTTTACACACTGTTTGAGTTTGAAGAGCATATTGCATTATTACAAGAGATGCACTGATACTTTTCAGATACCAGTGGCGATACTTGGCATTTTCACGAGAACTACCAGGGTTGCATCGATTGCAGCTGGGACATGGCTCTGGCGCTCCACCACTGTCCTGAAATCATTAGTCTGTAATGTTTTAGAAAAACTGTCACATGACAAACAAAAATGTATCAGTACTTGTACTTGCAAAAATTGTATTGATGCATCCCTTATATATATTTATAAAAACAAAATCATACATTAAAACAGAGATGTACAAATCCCAGGAGCTCCGTGTGCTCCTTACAAATGACAGCTGCCCCTTACTTAAATTTTTCTCTAGTCTAGTCTTGGAGCTCGAAAAGTATCTACTTGTACTTGGTATCGGTGCATCCCTAATTATTACAATACAGATCAGTGTGTTTTTACAACGAATGGGATTCTTTTTGGTTGTGTCAAACAAGGGGTATGACGAACGGTATCCGGAACAGGGTAAACCACATAAACGTTTAATACATAAGTACAACTATATACTGTATCGTTGAATTGTTTTCCTCATATGCCATTTATGTGCCTTGCAAATATAACATGCATTGTGGAACTGTAATAGGAAAAGGATATGAAGTGAAGGTCTGCAGAGAAAGACATTTTAGCCTTAAAGTGCAGTAACTGCTGGAGAACACGTATATTGCATTTGTTCTAAGGTACGTAGGCCATTTTCTGCTAGGCTAGCAATCCTATCCACACAATTAACTGGCATTTTTCCAGATTACTTATTTTTATATAAATTAAGGCGTTTCCTTGCACAGTTCAAATGGAAGTCAGGTTTGAGTTTGAAGATTTTGCTTGAGGTAGTAAAGTATGTGCACAGTCACAGAGTGGCTTTTATGTGAGCGTGTCAATTATATTTTTCTTCAGGTTTGATAGATGACAGTTAAAGCCAAATTACCAGAGAACTTGTGTCATGTGTCGTTAGCACTAGCTCTGACAGGTCTTAACTCCCGCAACCATGCAACAATAATATGATAATTAGGGTAAATTAACAGGCTGTCGTTTTTATAAGGTTAAATGTTCACACTGCATGCGTATCTATGTATCTACCACAGAAATAAATACATTAAATACAACATGCCATACAACTAATCAAAGCTTCCACCTCTACATTACATTATTGCAATGTAATAAATGAGAAACAATCTTTGGGGTGCTGTCACAGGTAACCTGACGCACAGTTCTTCTCTTTGTAGAGAAATTCCATATTATGTATAATTTTCCTGCAGAGCTTCATCAGCTCGGCTGAATACTAGGCAGGCCACTAAAACAGCCAAAATGTTTATTCTACAAAAGGAGTTATTTTGCTGAGCCTGTCTACAATTCACACTGCCTTTTCATGCAGCCCAACCAAGCTGGTGACATCACTTTTATCTACTGCAGTTACGCAATACAGTTTGACAAGGTCATCTCTCTCCTGTCTCCATATGTCAGCATGCTCCATGTCAGTAGATGTACATGCAGCAGAGTCTGATTGGCTCAGAGTAATCCCCCTACCCTTCACCAGTTGAACTGGGGATTAGAAAAGATTCAGGCACTTGCGCAAGTGGCATGCATTTTTTTTTTGTAAATGTATTTTCTATCTTCCTGGAGTCCAGCTTAAAAAAAAATGGTTATCTTTCTTCTGCTGTCAGACAAGCATGGGGACAGCAATCTACTTCCAAAACCCAAATAGAATATTTCCCAAAATATGTGATTTAATTAACTGGTATGTAAACTGTGCTCGGTATGACTGTGCATCAGTAGTTCACTGTTCTTTATGATGCAGCTTGCATATGTAGTTCACTGCCTAAGATGTGCTGAATAGTAGCTTATATAGTTGAATAGCGCTGTGAATGCAGTTTTACATGCCTTGGTTTAAGTTTCTGCTGCATTTAGCATGTCAATAAGGACTGACCTTTCCTGCTGAAGCACCTAAGTGGTACAAAACCGGTCGAACATGCCTTGCTTTTCATTCCTGTATGTTTTAAAGCATGAATAATAAAGTTTAATGTTCATGAATGTAGACGTGAGTTAGATATTGTACTCCTCAATCTCCCATATGGTTTGCCGATAAGCTTACAGTGCTTTCTGTGTGAGCTTTGTTGATCCTATTTGGGAACAGTTTTGTTCATTAACATTTTTTTCAGTCACTCTGTGTGGCTTTTGCATCTGTTTGAAAGGTTCCCGTGTTCATATAGTATGGTTCTTTTCCCTATTAATGCTATGTCTTGGCTTTCTCATATTGAAATGGGCAGGCTTCTACCCTTTATGTGCGTCTTCTAATCCTTTACATTATGTGACTGTTAAAAGAGGAGCGCAGGCTATAACAGTACTGGTGATTAGTCATATTCTTTTGATTCACAGCAATTGTTCGCATACACAGATGTTCGCATACAATTGTAAGATTTTTTTGAACCATTTCTTGGAGCAGACAATGTCGTGTGGAGGGTTTGTGCACACAATACCAAGAGAAGCTCTAGCGTTTCCAGATTTTGCAAAAGTTCTAAAAGAAGCTGCTTCCTCTGTAAAGATTAGTTGCAGCAATAGTCTGATTACCCCTGAACTCCATCTTCTCAGGTACACACAGCACCTTTTCCTGGGAAAATGTCATGGTCCATGCTTCTGTCACAACACAGTAGGTTTTGGATTTAAATGTCCACCTGGCTGGATTTTTCTCTTAGCAAATATACTGTTGTTCCTTGTAATTAAGTGCAGGATACTATTAAGTATACGATTAGCTAATAGGTGGAAGGAAGATTGTGGAGAGGCCAATTGGATGTTTGTATCTTATCAGCTGGAGCTGTCTGCTGCTTTCCCTGGGCATTAGGATCATCTTTGGGTACCATTAAACAGTGGACAACCTGACTAGTGAAGAGGTAATTTGCCAGTTGGGTGAATGAAGAATTTATTGAATATGTTTTAGGTTTATTACATATGGCCTTCAGAAGGAAGCATTCAGTGAGTTATCTTATCCTGAAGAGCATCCTAAATTATTGTTCCAGAGAAGTATAGCGAAGTATGCAAGAGCAGCTAAATCAAGCCTGGGCTTTGTGGTGAATGTCAGACAGAAATTGAATCCGAAAATCACTTAGGCCCTGTATGCACTCAAACATCTACCACAAAGTGCAGATGATCATCGTGAACCACTTATGCCCCCAAGAAATGTTATATTTCTACTAAAGGCAAGTTAATGCCATGCATCTTTTTATATGGGCATATACTTTTTTTCCACAAATCTTGCAGTACAAATAACAATTCTCCTGGGTGGAACTTCCACTTTTTGATACACAAATTCTGTGTTAATGCAGCAGTCCTTAAGAGATGTAAAGGGGCCTTAAAAAAAAAAATCTGGACTGCATATTCAAGTGGCTTAAAATGCATGTCCAGCAGCTCGCTCATGCCCTCAGATCTCAATTTCCTGATAGAAAAGTTGAGATGATTAGTACACATCTGGAGTCTCTTGCTAGGTCAGAGGGGTTGACAAAGGCGGTCTCCTGTTTTTATCACCTATTGCAAACAATGACCACCTGTAATTTGGCGGCCTTGCCAAAGGACATCCTGGACTTGGATGATGAGGATTGGGAGGCAGTCTGGGATATACCGTTTAAACAACTGGTGTCGGTGAAAGATCAGATGGTTCAGTTTAAAATTTTACATAGAGTATACTTCGCTCATTCCCACCTTCATTAAAAAAAAGTGCCCCCATGTCTGCTACTTGTTGGTGATGCCCATGCCCTAAGGGGGATTTTTTCAAATTTTTGGGTTTGTCCGTCTATTGTTTCTTATTGGCAAGATATAGTAGATTACATATCCATGGTGACCTCTTTGCGACCTGTCCCATCACCAGGAATGTGTATCTTGGGTTTGGTAAAGAATGTGGCCCCCACCAACTCTGAAAGTACGCTTCTGGGTGTGCTTCTCTTTTACGGTTGTAAGGCAATTGCCATGTGTTGGAAGAAACCCACTTCTCCCACTGTGCTTTTTTGGGGGAAAAAGGGTTGACAACGTACCCTTGTATCAAGATACCTACTACTACAGGGGGTTGTCCTAATAAATTTGGTAAGATATGGGATATCTGGCTCCAACATTCTGTCTCTGCAGCAGACACTGCATCATAATACTGTGGAATCTGCGATTTGTGCTTTGCCCCTTTTGATATGAGCGGATTTAGGTGTTGCCTATAGATCTCCTTTTTTCCTTATCCTTTTATCCTTACCTTGCTGGCGGTATCTGTGTGTGAGTTACCTTAAGATATGTTGGGGGTTTTTTGTTTCTCTTTTTCCCTTTCTTTACTATAATTGGGCTGTTTGTTTGCACTTTTGTACAGTTGTACAAGTTGTTTGTAACAAGATGTGATTTTACTATATGCAAAATAATAAACAGATTTTTTTTTTAATTTGTATGTCCATTCAAAACTTCTGGCTAGCATGAGGAAGGGTTAGAGCCTCTGACAGGTTGTTTTTTTTTTAGTTCAAAACGTTTTTATTTCTTTTCTTGCAAACAGATAGACAAGTATATTTACGCGTACATCAAGTGCAATTATTAAGTACAGTGTAGGAAATATGCAAAACAAAGTGAAAATTATAACCATGTAGATAGTTTAGGAGAGGTCCTAAGAATCTTCAAGATCCCAATGAACATTGCATCAACATATTAACTTGGACTTCGAGTCCAGAAGAGGGGGCCCGAGTTACCTGGTTCTTAGGGGCGGGGGGGGAACATCATAGAGAGGGAGAGAAGGGAGTAGTCAGCGAGGAGAGGAGAGGGTAAAGCGAGGAGGGTGGGATAGAAAGGGGGAAATGAGTAGAGAGCAAAGCCTATAAGTAGAGGAGTGGAGATAGCTGGTCATCAACTTCGCCTTCAGGTCCTCAAGGAATCCACATTGAAAGAGGGAGGAAGGTACGATTCAATCCATGGTTCCCACAGCTTCCTGAACGGCACCAAGGCGTCCCTTTGGATAGCAGTGAGCTTCTCAAAAAACATCACACGTGTTACTCTGCATTTGACTTCAGCAAAGGGGAGGCCAGGGGACTTTCAAGCTTTCGCAATGACCCTCTTGGCTTTTGTGAGAATGAAGGTGATCGGTCGGTGTTGACGTATCGTGCACACCAATGGCTTTTTATGTAGCAGAGCTTCCAAGGGGTCTTTGCGAAACGTCTTGCCGGTAACAGTAATTAACAGTTGGTAGACTCTATGCCAAAATCTCTTTACCTTGGGGCGGGACCACCAAATGTGAAGGACCGAGCCCTGCACCCGGCAACCCCTAAAACAGTTTGGGGAGTGTGATGGGATAGCTTTGGAGATCCGGAGTGGGACCAAGTACCACCTAAGGAGCAATTTGTAGTTGGCTTCTATTGCTTGAACATTCATTGAGCTTCGGGAGGTCGTCGCCCATGTCTGGGTCCAGGTGTCAGGGGTAATAGAGCATCCCAAGTCCTGTTCCCACCTGGAAGCGTAGGGAGGAGGGGAGGCGTGCAGTTTATCCAACAGAAGGCTGTGCCTTTTTAAGGGGTCCATTAGAGAGGCTTACCCTGACTTCCTGTCCTGCTGACAGTGTTTTACCAGTGAGAGTAACATTGCAACATCAATGCAGACAGAAAGAAAACTACTTTAGTAGAATAGAGGAACGCTAGAACCTCTCAGTTTTTATTTCTCTCTGTATCCCTGTTGCAGATTTTGTTCTCACTTCCTGCCTGGTAAAACTGTTGTCAGCAGGACAGCAAGTGAGGTTAAATCGCTCTAAAGAAGCCCCGGATAACATAAAGACCAGATAAAACCCAACAGGCGGCTTAATCCTT
This sequence comes from Nanorana parkeri, assembly GCF_000935625.1. Classification (NCBI taxonomy): domain Eukaryota; kingdom Metazoa; phylum Chordata; class Amphibia; order Anura; family Dicroglossidae; genus Nanorana; species Nanorana parkeri. The sequence goes on along the minus strand of NW_017306526.1, from coordinate 746,841 downwards.
CCTCGTTTTATCCTAAACTAGAAAAATTATGTTTTTGTCTGGACATATGCTTAAAGGCCTCATGTATCCCCGATCACTTTCTCCTGTGTTTTAGCTCTTCCTGGCTGACATTTTAGATGTGTTTACCTGTGTAAAACCAGGCTAAACGCTCCTGAGAAGCAGAAAATTCTTGTTTGTGTAGACTTAGACACTGCTACACGTCTAGGTGTGCATTCAGCCATAGCAAAGCATTACATGCTTCCAGGTGCGGTTATAAATGAGCTCCAAACGCACCTAGACTCATGTGTTTTTATTGCTGCATGCATGAGGCCTGTCCAGAATTCCAGATTTCCGCTAACATGGTGATTTTAAGCCTGGTGCATTATTGTTTTACCTAATGGCAAATTATTTAGACAGGAGTGCACCTTTACATTCGATAAAACTGTGATGGGGAAGTGCAGTGATAAGATCTACAATGTGTCCTTCTACAGCTATATAAATTGGAGCATTTTGACAAGAAATTTACAGGCGTCCTTTTCTACTTTTGCTTAGTTTATGAAGCTGTATTACATGCGATTGTTTGATTGACTTACACTGGTATGTAAACCATTTTCCTTCACAATAAAAATGCCTTTGTGAATGAATAAAATGAACATTCTTTGTATATATTATAAAACTTTAAAGAGCTTTAGAATGTCTCTAACAGCATTTGACCCTTATAATAAAGCTGCTGACAATGGATATAAGCTGTTTGCTAATTTTACAAGTTTAATGTTTTAAGGTATTTAATTATACTATTATTGGGCTGGCCATAGATTGCTAGATTTGCTCAAAGATCCAAGGACAGTGACAGATGTCTGTTAACCAAAACAGGATACACCTGTATTTAGGTGTATAGTTAAGAGAACTATGGGGTAAGTAGGTTTCCCCATAGTTCTCTTAAGGGTCACAGGAGGAGATATACTAGCATCCTCCCGTGACCCAAAGCTCATTATATTGCGAGCTACAGCTCGCGGTATACTAAGACCGCCGCAGCCATTACTGTTGAGATCCACCCAGTTGTGTGAGTGACAGCTGGCTTTGCCTATCTAGAGGCAGAGCCAGCTGTACCCACCCCCTCCTCCGTCCATTCCGCCAGTCAGCACTGGTGGATCGGAGCGGGGAGGGGGGGAATCCTTGCAGGGAGCCATGACTGACAGTCACTGCTCTCTGCAGGGAGATGATCGAGAAGTGAGGGAGCGATGGTATGTGTTCGCTCACTTCCTGATCTATTGAGCCGACATGTGACAGTTTGTCACACGTCGGCTCGAACTATGAGGCTGAGTGATTTTCACTCACCTCATAGTTCTCCTTTTAAGGCCCGACCCCAGCCAAAACTTTTTTTTTAAGAGTGGAGAAGGGATAAAACCTCTGTTAGTTTATGTTTTAGGTGTCCCTATGGGAGATAATTAACCTTACTTCCTGTTCTGCCTGACACCTATTTCTGGGACAGGAAGTAAGTGGAATCTCCCTTATTGGGGACACGGGCAGCAATAAAAGCTTGACAAATGTTCTAAGCTTTCCCAAAAAAAGTTATGGCTGTGTTGTCTGTCGGCCATTAAATGTGAAATGAAGAGACATTTTAAAAAGGGGCCCAGATAACTATAATAAACAGAGAGGATCTAACCTTATCCCAATTTATTCAAAACTGAAAAATATAAATCTAGAGTTGGGCTTGAATTGCTGCTTCAAGAAATCTTGGAACATGGAATCTATGACAATACCTACAGAGGGCTGATAACTTGGCCAGAGCTTAGTGTCACTGGCCCTTACAACTGAATTCTTGTAGAGCAAAATGTAAAATATCTTTCAATTAGCAAAGGTTCACATAACTGCTTCTACCGCACTGAAATAGTTGAGGAGTAATGATGCCGTATGTCCTTTAGGTGTGTGTCCAGAAGAGACGGAAATATATTTTCTTTGGCAGAGTCAGAGATTTTTAATTCACTGCACACCAGATTCCAAACAAAAGCACAGTAAAGGGTTCTCAATCAAAAACAGCCCTCTCCTGCAATAACTCTTATGTACAAAAATGAAATAGTAATTGGAATACCAACACAAGTATTCCTTGAAGTCAATTTTATATATGCAGAAAATATAAATAAATAGAGAGACGTGTGTCCACAATTGAATTGCATATGTAGCACCCTGTAGGCAGCAGTTCTATTAAATTTAGTTGTCGTATTGGAATCAGTCACATGCTGATTTCTGGTCTATGTTCATTTGGTTTCCCTAATCAATCTGTCATCGTTTGCATCTGTCTGCTGCTGGGTGTACCCTGGCCACAGACCTGAGCAACCAATGAGAGACTGTCATGAGTATGGTATGTCCTCCCCAGCCAATCACTGTGAGGTTAATGGCCAGTGGTGCATGCTGGGGTAGGAGATAAATATTTGGTGTGGACCATGTGAGCTCTCTTCCTCCACCGGGCAGTGCCTGTGAGGCTGCTATGGACTGTCTGAGATGGGCTAGGCCTGAAGCTTGGGGACCAGCCCTCAAATGCTTACACTGAGGCCTGAGTCTGGAGGCCATGTGGTTACTACTGATAAGGGTGAACATGAGTGGTGACTTCTACCTCAAGTGCTTCTACCTAAAAATATACCTAGAGAAGATAACGGAGTTGTGGTAGCCCATAGCAACCGACCCTACGATCGAGGTATCTTACATCTCAAGGAGTGCCGTGTATTTATTACTGTGGTTCATCACAGAGCATACACAGGGAGACCCATTGCTTCTTTTACCTTATGCTGCTTCTCCTCAGGTACGTTTCATGTACATCAATAGTATAGATATTTTGCAATCATGTGGATATACAAGTAACCCCAGAGATGCGAGCAACAAACTACATGCCATAAAGTGATCTTATTAAAAAAAAAAAAAAAATCAGTTAAGACCCTGAAAGGTTTGGCTGCGGAGCCTCACTGATCAGCCTAGGTCTGTATGCCTATCACTGCAGATGTGGTTACTTGACTTTTACTTGATGTACAATTGTTCTGTACTACCTGTCTTGTGTATATAACCTTTGTATGACGTACAGTAGAATGGTGCTTCCTTTTCTGGGGTTACTTGCATACCATTGTGATTGCAAAGTACCTATACTGGTATTCAGTTGTGGTTACACAAGGGTTTGTACTACTATATTTTGTATACATGAAAATTACTTTTCCTTGGTGGGTATACCAATTACTATTTAATTTTTGTACTTGGTCAGAGATCTTCCACTTGTAGCTACCTTTAGTCAAATTATATTTGTGATACATTAGTTTAACTGATTTGCCTCTTTATCCAAAGCTTACACATTTTATACTTTAGTCATCTATTCAGACTTTATTCTAACTTTTCTGGCTGTATGCACATGCTGGGTCAGTGGCTTAAAGTATTGGTTTTAGAGATTCTGGCAGGTAGCTAGCATTTTTACAAGAAAGTCAGCAACGGCAGCCCTGTATTTCTGTCGGCACAGATTTACACTAACTCCTAAATATTAGGGCAGCAGATGTTTCATAACATTTAGATTAAACCTGGCTATGAAAACATGACTGGATCATTGTGACTTCAGGTAGGGGCAGGTTGTAAACTGGTCCAATATAATTACAATAATCCTATCATATCGGTTTAATAGTTCTATCATTACTTATAAATAGTACCCTTTTTAATTGGGTTAGCTAATTTTAAAGCTAATGTGCATCTGTTCCATTTGTATGGAGACATACAGGCAATAATATTGTCTTTAATTCTGGAGCCATCGTTCGCCATGCGCTTCCCATTCTGCAGCATCACTGCTAATAACAGAGGACTCGTATTGTTTGAATTTGCAGAAGTGAGCGTTAAAGGGGTGGCCTTTTACTGTCATCACAGTCTGCACATAGACTTGTCTTTTATGCAATGAGTCATTACTCAACAAGTCATTAGACGGCGCCCGGCTTCCTAATTGGCCAGGAAGCCAGCTCCAGGCTCCCTGGTGGTGAGGGAGCATGGAGTCTGCTTCCCGGTCAATCGGGAAGCCAGGCAGCGTGTAATGACTCACCACCTTGCTTCCTGATACAGAAGTTCCAGTATCGGGATAGGCATCGGGGGCATTTGGGCAAGTAAGAGTACTCGCCCAAATACTCGGTATCTGCACCTATAACGGTATCGGTGCATCCCGAGTATATAATATTCTGAAATCTAATATATTCTAATTTATCAAATGTTCTCATCTCAATCTCCTACCCTTTTCCCCATTTTCCCATTTTTGCCCAGTCATCTTTAATTTACAATAGCTGTGAGTTTGAGATTTTCTAGGCAGAAAATATTTTTTTTTTGTAGGTGTAAGATTAATTAGCCTAATGATCCAAGAATGAAGTTTTCCAGACTACTCCGTGGACAAGAAGCTTGTCATTATAACCTATTTTCCACATCTTATTCTGCCTGAGAATCTTGTGCAATTATACATCCAAGGATTAACTTGCTCAGTTCTAAAGCTGTTTTTTGGCTTGGGTCAGGGCAGCGTTTGTTGCTTTTGAAAGAGAGAATTCATTGGTTAATAATAAGTGTTCAGTATGTGCTTCCAAGAATTACCTGAAGAGAAGCCCACTGCTAGTCACGGTAACTGTAAAGGGTTACTGTGTAAAGTGTCAGGCTTGGATGTATAATAAAGCTTTCATCAAAGTAAATCTGATTATTTTCCACACGGTTTTCCTGAGAGGATGTTATGATTTTCTAGATGTTTGGTGGCTGGTGATAAATTAGACTTTTATGATGTCATGTGAAAGGCCACAGCTTGGACTTCCTCCATTGGGCATGCTGCATAAAAGATACAAATTTGGACGTGTGCCTATAGCAGAATATGAGCTGTTTAACTAATAAAGGGCCCGACACCTGTGCACGAAACAGAAACCTCTGTATTTTAAAGGATAATTGTGGCCTTAAAAATACATTTTGTATGTAGGCTCCCTCTCCCTTGCTAATCACCCCGGGCCTATATTATACAGATTTTGGATTCAAATTACATGGTATATATTGCCCAAAGTCTGCCCACTTCCCTGAAAAATTCTGATTCCAACAGTCTTCCTCTGCTCTGGCTCTCTCTATGTAGGCTACATTCATACCTACCAAGTAGGTGTGTGGTTTGTTACTTCTGCATCAGGAACTTGTGATTTCCTGCAGCAAGATTTCCAAATCTGCCGTTTACAAGAAGCAGCTGTCACCCGTTCAATGTAATGAACGGGTGACAGCGGACGCATTTGAAAGGGCAGAACCCTGTCACATCACATATAATTGTATGTGATACCATTACATGCAGTTAGGAATCAGTCACTATCCTTGGAAGCAGGTTTGATGCCAGCGTTCTTCTGCTTTGAAAAGTAGCTGCTGTTTGGATGCTCATTACCAATGGGTCCAGAGGCTCTGTTCAGCTTCCAACCCAGCTCACTGAGGTCACTGGTTGCCAGGAGCTGGGTGGGACGCCAGCCAGAGTGACGTCAGTGAGCTGGGCGAGAAACCGTACAGAGCATCACGGGTTGCTAAGAGCTCTTAGCAACCTGGGATGCTGTGGCTGCCCCTCTGCTGCCCCTCCAGTGAGATTCTGCATGAGGCAACTGCCTCATTATAAGGCTGGTCCTGTGTATTGGCATTGGTTTCTAATGAATTACTGGTGATATAAAATCTCAGCTTTGGTAGAGTCTGTGCTTTTTAAATGGGTCTTTGTACACTGACAGATTTGCACTGAGAAGGAGCAATTTAAGGGTAACGTAAAGTATAGTTACACCTAATCTCCAAAATGTTATATAAGCTTTAGCATGTTGATGTCATTTTCAATCATTTGAAATGTGTAGCTTTAATGTAAATAATACACAGAGATCCTGCTATTAGGCTCTTTGTACAGACACTTTCTTTTCTATGGTGACAATGCTGTGCCACGGTCTCCAAATTGTGTTCCTGCATTGTCACCCTATAACATAGGCTTCCAATGAAGACTAGAAGTGGCAGTTTTAACATTACACAGACATGGTCCATTTTTGTCGCCAGCAGAAAACCTACCCTGAGAAATACAGTGAAGCCATTCCTGACATGCATGCATGTAGACAGGTAGTAGCTGCCAGAGATCAGCAGCACTGAGGTGCAAACGTGAAATGGTATCTCGTTTAGGAGAATGGTAATCGTTGATAACGCACAGACTATTTCACCAGTGTGCATTTTCAGTTAATGTAACATTTACCTGAAAGTAATGTTTATGAGACCTTTACTTGTAGTTACATATTTTAGAAAATGCATTACATATACACATTGGTAACAGCTCCCTGTCCCTAATGTGCAGTACAGAGCATGGAAAAGTAGCTTTAAAACATAAGGAAATACAAAGGCTGCCATTTTTGGCATCTCCCTTTGAAAATGCTAGGGGCCTGGCTATCACAGTGACTGAAATGGGTGCACAGAACAGGACGTGCAGATTCCAGTTCAATAACTCAAAATGTGTTAAAACTAGTGGCAGAAAGCTAGTATATGAAGATGGAAGTTAGAAATTGCAGCCTTCATAGTTCTGCGAGTACAGGTTTGCTTTAAAGTAGAAGGAAAAGCTTAATAGTAGGCCATTGCTCCCCATTGCCCCGCATACATTTCAACATCAATCACAATGTAAATATATGTGGTTACCGTATATACTCGAGTATAAGCCGACCCGAATATAAGCCGAGGTACCTAATTTTACCACAAAAAACTGGGAAAAAATATTGACTTGAGTATAAGCCAAGGGTGGGAAAGGAGGCAGCTACTGGTAAATGTACAAAATGAAGGTAGATACCAATAAAATTACATGAATATTTATTTCAAAGAAAAACAACAACCTAGCTCTGTAAGTGGAAAAGGGGGTACAGGGCTACATATCATGTACTACGGATCATTTAACCCATTCATATTAGCAGAGGATAATTGTAAATCTATTGTTCAGTGCACTCTATATGTAGTATATAGTACATGTACATATAGAGTGCCTGCAACAATACATTTACAATGATCCTCTGCTAACATGAATGGGTTAAATGATCCATAGTACAGGGCTACATACAGATCATTTAATCCATTCATGTTAGTATCATTGTAAATGTATTGTCTGCACTGTATTAGCAGTATATACTCTATATAGAGTATATACTGCTAATACAGTGCAGACAATACATA
>NW_017306526.1:721778-736937 GCF_000935625.1 Nanorana parkeri | reverse complement strand
GGAGACTGCCAGATGACCCCGCTCGGAGCGCCGCCCACCGGAGCAGCAGTGACGCGACGCTCGGCGAGGTAAGTAAGAAGAAACCTGACCAGCTCGAGACGCTGACTCGAGTATAAGCCGAGGGGGGCATTTTTCAGCACAAAAAATGGGCTGGAAAACTCGGCTTAAACTCGAGTATATACAGTACATGACCGCAAAGCTCCAGCTCCTCTGTGTAAATGTTCAGGGTCGACAACGGGGCTGAATCACTTAGAGCAGTGGTGTCACCCACCGTCGTCCATACCTCTAGATATTTTCAGCGGGGTAGAGCATTCACGACCACCAGCTGTACATTTACACAGAGAAGCAGGAGCTTTGCATTCACATGACCACATAGAAAAACATTGATAAGTATTTACATTACAATTTATGCTAAAATGTATGCAGGGCAATAGAGAACATTGGAGAGGCAACATTTTAAAGTTTATCATTTGGCCTTTCCTTCTACTTTAATTATGTATTTAACCCCTTCCCAACCTATCTGTATATAAACATCCCTCTGCCTGATGCCTTGTGCTAAGGATCACTTTACAAACATTCCCAATCAGAACTAGCAGTCTGTGTCACTAAATCCATAACAGTGCTCTCAGATGCAGTGATTGGGAACTAATCTGCATGGTTCCTGATCATGTGATCATTATGATGTCTTAGTGATCACATGACATTGTTTACAAACAACCCTCCACTGGTTAGCTAAAGTGCCATTGTGCTTTGATAAAGCAATTGACTGGTCCTTTAACTACATAAGTTAAAGGACACCTGTCACGATGATTAGATCTGACAACCCCAGGCTCTGTGGTGAGAATGGGAAGTTGTGATAGATGCAGTGCCACCCTCTTGTCTCCAAAATTCAGCAGCAAGGGATGATTAATTTAAAAGACCAGAGCGAAACATCCTTGGAGGAAAAAAAATACATTCCAATGTACAGCCCAATTAACAGAAACTAGCCCAACGTTACATGTAAAGCAGATATGTAGATGCAAGGCCGGGTCATGAAACTCCTAGCAGTATCATAAACTGTATTTAGTAGAGCTTGGAAAGCCTTTTAATGGTTGTTGTAACTTCCCTGTCGTAAATGACCTGGAGGAATTTAAATCTGTCAGATTAGGGTTAGTGATTGATACTTCTGACATGCAGATGAGCCGCCCAGAATAAAGTTTCATACAATTTTCATAATTCTTTCGGTAATGGAGATGCATGCATAAAAAAAAGATTATACGATAATATAAGAAAATAACACATTCGTTGAATATCAAACCCTCCTTTATTACGAGGTGCAGAATGGGGACACGTTGAGTCTCCTAAGAAGAATATACATATGATCCATATGCTTGATGTTTATCAGAGCATGCGTTTATTTTTTGCAATAATATGTTGGTTGTTGGACTGAACTACATGGTCATGTGGAAATGTTGATATCGTTAGAAAAATGTACATTATGGGAGTGTCGAAGTATAATAAAACATTTCAGAACTCCTACCTCACACCCCATCTGCATTTTTAATTGAGTGGGGGTTAGTTCATTGACGCTCTCTAGAGCACTTGACGCTCTCTAGAGCACAAGTTTTAAACACAAGGCCCATGGGCCGAATCTGGCCCGCCATGCCATTTCAGGTCACCCTCGCACCTCTCCTGCAGCTTTATTTTTTTTAAACCAAAGTCGGTGCAGCCTTCCTGTGAATCACGGTGCCTGCTTACAGTGCCAGCAGCAAATCTTTTCCTCTTTCCTGTGGAATCCTGCTGCCCGTGAGACAGCACAGCCATCCTAAGACCCCACACAACCATCTCAGAGTCCGCATAGCCCACCATAGACCCGCACAGCCCACCGTAGACCCCGCATAGCCACCTGCAAGTCTGCACAGACCACCATGGACCCCACATAGCCACGTGAGAGTGAGATCTATTACACTAATTACCATTATTTTTCCTAGGCTTCTACTTTCAGAGTAGTTATTACTAAAACCAGTAATAATCGAATGCAGAGGAAATTATCTAATATGATAATAGTAGATGCATTTATATAATACTTTTAATACAATTTATTTTACTCTTGCATTTGTCTGTTTTCTAATACATTTTCTGTAAATATTTTCTTGCGCCGTTTTTCTTTTCATTAAAGTTATATATGAAAATTGTTAAGCTGACTATCTAAATTTCCAAAACAAAAAATATAGAACATGTTGCCTCTGAAGAAGTCTGCCACATTTTAAACTCTGTTACGGTCCTGCCTTTCCTGAATGTCAGAATTACTATAGCACATGCTGCAAATGGCGAGTGTTTCTGTTAAAACGCATGTTGGCAGCCAGTGTTTGGGTGTGTGTAGAGAGAATTAACCGCGGAGTTAACTGACCCCCGTGATAGTCAAACTTGCGTCTGGTGCTAAGCTTGTTGTCTCACAAGGTAGGGTGAGTCGGATGGTGCAATATCACATTTTGGTGGCAACAGCGTGATCTGAAACTGCTGTTATCACATTCTGGTGGCAGTGTGGGATGTGAGACTGCCGTAGTCACAACACCTATATAAGAAAAGAAAATGTTTCATAAAGATTATAACCTGTTGCATGCATTTGTAAAACATTTACATTAGGATAACCAAATTGAATAGCTTAAATCATAAAAGAAAACTTTTTAGGATTTTTGGTCATTAGCGTCACTGAGTGTATATTTTTTACTGAAAATATGTGTTTTAATAAACAGTTGTTCACTGACATTGTGTAAAATAAAATAAAAATTGCAATTGCCACTATTTTTTTCTCCAGGGTATCTGCTTTAAGAAAATAGATAATTATTTGGAAAATATGGTTCTGGCAGTGGAAAGGTTAAACCATTTGCAGAAACAGAATTATTTGGAATGTATTATTTTAAATGCAAGCATATGCATAAAAATGACTTAAAATATATTTTTAAAAAAGTGAGCAGAATTCACCCTTTAATCACAGTGTGCCCTTAATCATATTGTGTGTTGTGAATGGCCTTAAAGAGTAACTCCACTTCCAAAAAGATACAAATGAAAAAAATATTTAAACATTAGTATAGCATATATAGTTGTTGCACAAGCCATTTTGTAATTTAATATTATTAAAAATTACCTTTATACTTAAAACTGCAGCCTGTGTAACTTTCCAAATCTGCCACAAAAATCCAATGCAATATGGCACTTGGTGTACGGAACACCCCCAGAAATGTTACTTCCTGCTTCTGTGATTGGCTGACTGAATTTTTTGTACAATATTTGGCATCCCTTGCAATAGGAATTTCATTTTGGGTGAGATACTCCCTAAGGGTTAATTACTACTAAAGGGATGCAGACACTGCCACATTTCCTATTATAACCCAGAAAGTCCGCCAGCTGCTTATAAGGAAGCCAGACCCTCCCATTTAGGGCCCATTCACACCACATCCAGATTACCTCCAGACTAGACTGTTACCAGACCCAAAATGCATCCTAATGTATCCCTATGCTATTTCTGGCCTCTGTTCCAGACCAGAAAAATACTGCTTGTCCTGTTTTGTCTGGAATGAAACGCATCAAAAACGCATTGGAACGCACCTGTAAGACCATTTTAAGCTTTAGAAAATCGGGGTAAAACGCAATGCACTATGTTCTAAAACTGGTCCAGATCTGGTATGGAAAATGGTTTGAACCCAGCCTTAGGGATCAGTTTGGAAAACACATAAACATATTTTTTCTTTAGAACAGATACAGGTAGGAAACTGCAACTAAGTTGGTTAAAGTCCTTGTAATGTACACAGTTCACCCAGGCAGGTTTGTTTTTTCCCAACAAAAGTGGAATGACTCTTTTAATAGTGACCCTTTACATTCCATAAGCATAGACTTTGTAGCAAACTAGTCATACTCATGTACTGATGAGTATGACTGGTTGACTAGTTCATATTTGGTAGTGTTTTCTGTAAACCTTGACAAAAAAGGGTTCATTTAGAGGGTATCTTTCCGCATAAAAACTTGAATTCATAATTGTTGCCTTGATTTTAAATATAAAAGCTTGGATGCTATTGTCTGTATTCTTACTTTGCACTTTTCGTACAAGCTTGGAGGGGTCAGGCATTCTCACTGACTACATATTTGTTCTCAGTTAGTCACTGTGTAAATTGGAAAGAAAAAGATGATGGCAATGATGTCTGTTATACAGTATCTTTTCTCCTGACAGGCTCCATCCAAAAAAATGGGCAGGCAGTCTGAACATTCTCTTAGGCAAGACTGGTGATGAAACTGCTAGTTTTTTTTATTGCTATCACATTGGGTGCTCACAAGCTTGCTATGTGATGGCACATTAGTGGTGTCAGGTTCTCTTGTTAAGGAGACATTATTGGTCTCTTAGACCTTAATGTCCACTTTGTATTCCTAAGAAGCTGATCAAGCACAGATCGCTCTTGACCAGCTTCAACCACAGCAGCCATGGAATTGAGAGCTCTCAGGCCAAAAGTGACTGTTGCTACCGGGTTCATTAACCAGCGGTGTGTCAGCTGCTAGAGCAGAGGGAGATCAGAGAACATCCATTCACTGATCTCCCTCTGCTCCAGCAGCTGACACCTGCCGTGGCCATTGCAGGCCTGCAGGAGGGGCAGTCAAACATCAAAAGATGCATGGTGGGGGTTGTCAGGCAGGGAGACCTTAGCACCTTAGGCTGCCCGTGGAAGTTACAGCTGCTTGAATTCCAGTGTAAAGTCCACAGTTGGTTTTACACATGTAAGCAAATGATAGCAGCCAGGAGACTGCTTACAGGGCCCTGCTGCCACTCCCGTATGGCAACTCGATGGGCATGTCTTTTTTCAGCCTGTAACTATGCATACGACTGCGGCAGCGCAAGGGTTAAACCCAAACCCATTACCATGATAAGTGGTCTTTCACATTTGCAGTAAGGCATCTCTGCAGTGTTGTTATTTTACAGGAAACAATACTTTTAATAAATGGGAGCCTGACACAATTTGACCATAAGACAGTAATAACTGACTTATAGTTATACTTCTAACAGGCCAATTTGGAGCCTTATGCTTACAATATTTGATTACTAAAGAGGTAAACTATAATTCTTTAATCCATCCCTAACATTTTTGTCCCTTTTGAAATTTGATTTTGCTTTTTACAGTTATAACAAGTTAGAATATTTACTGAACAGGTGGCTTGTTCCTAGACTGGGACCCTAGACTGGGACCCCCTCCTCTGCAGCAGTCTAAAGTAGGGCATACACGGTTTGAATTTTTTACGAAAGTAGTCGTTTTCGGAACATTCATCTGAAAATTTTCGGGAACATAGTTGTTTTCGTCTGTCGATTGCACCATACTAATTGATAGATATTCGAAGGAACATGTTTGAAAATCTTTCTCAATCAAATGGATTTCTAACAGTCAATGTGGTTTTCCTTTGGAAACTCCATTTACTCCAAAATAGAATGCTACATAAAAGCGAAAATTAAATGAAATTTCGAGAGACAATCACATGTTTCTGATGCCAATATTGTACGTTCCGACTGTATTTTTCATACAAATGCTTGTGCAAAAATCTACCCGTGTAACCCCATTTAAGAAACCTTGTGTTGTCATGGTGTATACAAGTGTATAGATGTTAGGACATTGAGGAAAATTCCATCTGTGCGGAAGAGGAGACGACGCGCTTCCGTGACCGAAGAAGGGAGTCTTCGCCGGTCACCTAGACACAAATTAGCACCTAGACACAAATGAGCAGTTAACCCTTGCAGTTCATGGTGGTCCCACTGCAAGAGTTAATGAACCTTTTCCCTGGAATTCTTATTTAAGAAAATACCCTTTTGATACCTTTATAGTTGGACTTCCTTCCTGAAGATTATTGTATAGAAGGTCTTTATTTTTATTGCTGATCTGTTGGATTTATATAGCCAAGTTTTCAGCTAAAAATAACAAGATCGAAAGGATTAACCTGTTAAAATATACATTAAAAATCCAGCTTTTTTTTCATCTTCACTCCAGAGATTATCCCTTCAGAACTTCATCCTGGGCTTGCCCCAGCCGGAGCTCATGTCTGTCACACTGCTTTCTCTTCCTACCAGCATACGTCTTGTTAGCACTTGATCTGATTTCCTTCTTGTGCTGCTTCTTTCTCTGATTTTTCAGCTCTGCTGTACATGTTCTGCAAGAGGCTGATACCATGTCAAATTCAGGTGCTTAAACCACTTGAATTTAAAACCTTTATCGATTAAATACCTTTATCGATGTAATGATTACATAGCTGTATAATCTTTTATATTTGCCTAGGGTTCAGTAATGGCACCATTAAAGCGAACCTTTAACCTCTTTCACTAAAATCACATCAGTATACAGCTCTACATGCTGCTATGAAATCATATTACATTTATTAGCTAAACAAATGTTGTATTTTACTTAGCATTTTTCCCCCCACTTTGACACAAATGATGTAATTGTGCCTAAGTGTTGCATCCTGGGAAGATTACAGCATAGATCTCAGTAAAAAGGTGGCCATACACCTGCCGATTATCATAAATAATCGCAGGAAATCCCGCGATCATACGATAATCGTCAGGTGTATGGAAGGCGTGTGACCGTTTCTACTGTACGGTCGCACGTCTTTTGTCTTACGAGCACGTTGGGGAACCCGCCGAAAATCGTACGATTTTCGGCGGGTTAGAGGCGTGGCCGTAAGACAAATGCCGAACGGGCCAGTGTGCGCAAGACCACACTGCCCACTGAACACTGCAGTCATTGGAAGCCCTCCCCTCGGCGGGGAGGGCTTGCGATGATCGCAAGTATGGTCTGCCTGTCCAAGATGGGCAGATCGTATGATTTTTGAATTACCTTACAACCATCGCAAGACCAAAGTCGTACTATAGTTGTAAGGTGTATGGCCAGCTAAAAGCATTTTCCTCCCCTGAGATTATGTGCATGGTCACATGTCCCAGAGTTCCAGGAAGTAAAGGGAGATCTAGTAACGTGCCCTTAGTTAAAATGGCCACTGTCAGAAGACTGGGGGGGGGGTTATGCAAAGAAAGAATACAAAGCCTGCAATTATCTAGAAGTAGCTGTAGATTGTCATTACTAAAAATGTCAAAAGGTGAGTGTGTTATTTTGAAGATATGGGTACAGTTCCTTTTTCATTAACATTATACTTACTTTAGTACACTGCACATTAACACATGTATAGTATGTGCTATTAGTGTGCATGAAGTCTAAATGTACAGTAAAGGATTTCCCTTTCATAAGTGAAACATAGTGGCTGCCTTTGCTGCTCTTTGCATGCTCCTAGCTTTCCTGGTCTACATACTTTTTTCATGTCTGTAATTTAGAAAGTACCAAAACCCAAGGGTCCACATAAAAGCTAAGCAAATAGAATTTTCATAGGTGTTCAACAGCAGCCTGATGATTTCTGTCATGACAGATTTATTTTAAGAGCTTATTTACGCCAGAAAACATGCACAACTTTGAACCTGTTTCTAAGGTGCCTTTTAAGTACATGTGTTAGTCTTCAAATCAAACCCTGTGTTTTAGTGTAGCCTTCGCGAGGGCTAAGTCCCAAATTTTAAGAACCTGAAGAAAAATTGGGGAATCTCCTAGGGAAAAGATGCAACCTTTTGCTCCAATCAGCACAGTGCATAATTGATCACCATCTTCAGTTCCCAGTGGCTTGAACAACAATGTATAAAAATGCATCTTTTTGGTATCAATATATCTTTATGGTATAAATGGGAGAAATTGAGCCACTATATAAGATTAAAATATCTGGTAATGCGACTCCTCCCAGGAAAGAATGATTAAAGGAGAACTATGAGGTGAGTGCTTTCCACTCACCTCATAGTTCTAGCCGACCTGTGACAATGAGACTGTCACAGGTCGGCTCAGTAGATCGGGAGGTGAGCGAACACATACCGGCATTCGCTCACCTCTCGATCCTGTCACGGCTCTCTGCCGTGACAGGGGAAGGGCTGGATTCCCCCCTGCCCGCTCCAATCCGCCAGCGCTGACTGGCGGAACGGATGGGGAAGGGGGCGGGTACAGCTGGCTCTGCCTCTAGATAGGCAGAGCCAGCTGTCATTCACCCAGCTGGGAGGATCCCGTCATAATTGTCGGGATCCGCTTCAGCTGCGGCGTCTCAGTATACTGCGACGTCTCAGTATACTGCGGCGTCTCGGTATACCTCGAGCTATAGCTCGCGGTATACTGAGCCTAGGATGACGGGAAGACGCTAGTTTGTGTCCTCCCGTTACCCTAAGAAGAACTATGGGGAAAAGCTATAACCCCATAGTTCTGCTTTAAGTACTGGCCATCTTAACTTGTTTCTATTATTACCCCAGGTAAATGGCTAAAGGAGAAAGTCCATCATTTTGAAATATTTTAGTGGGATGTATTGTGCAGAGTTCTTTATCGCACTACCAATTTTTGGAAGTAAAATTATTTTAACTAAATCTACCTTACCCCTTACCCCCAGTGGATGTTTAATCATAACTGAATTTGTGACCTTTAAATATTTAATAGTGCTAGCTTGCAGGAGGGGCAAGGAGGCTTGATGAGCAGTGGGTAGAAAACTATGGGAGGGATTTATAAAATGCTTCAATTAATTGTCAAGCCACAAAATGTACCATAATCCTCAGTCAGTAGCTATGAGCCAGGGTCTGCTAGATACAGGAGATTATCTGCATAAAGCCCAGTTTTCTCTGTTTAATTACTGAACTGCCCCTTGCAAACGAATTTTAATAGCAACCTCAAATACCCTTCTGATAGTGGCGCCTATAGGCACAAGCTTACTATGTATTAGTGCACCAAGTAGTACTGTGTGTATAAACTCTATGTATTTAATCATTGAAATTGTATACCAATTGTTCTTGTAGCGGTGGTATTTTGTATCGCATAAAACATTTTCTCGTCAGTCTTTTTTGTACTTGATAAGCGGAGTTGCTACTGTTCCTCCATTAATGCTATAATGCAGACTGAGGGCAGTTAAGAATTTAATGGGGTGTTGTATTATGGCTTTGTGTTGATTAATGTGTGTTGCATCCTTCGCACTGGCAGTGTGGAACATGCAGTGGAGGGGCCAGCTTGCTCCATTTACTGTTTTATCTCCAGTGTCAGTATGCTTGTCAGAGGCAGTGCTGACTGACTCCACTTCCCTGAGGTTGAGCTGAAGCATTGTTTGAGTACTGACGGAATTCTCTTGGCCCCCTCTGACGGACAATGCCGCTGATTCCTAACTTCCTGAGCAGACCAGACAGATTTCTGTTTTCTTGCCGTCTCTTATCACCTCTGTCATTAAAGTACAGAGCAGCTTTCTGCTTCAATTTGTACAGATATTCACAATTCCAAATTCTGAGAGGGTGCTCTGTATATGTTATTAGTGTCCTATGCTATCAGCATTTTCCAGTTGCAGTTTTCTTTTTCCTCTCCTGTGCACAAAGAAAATAGAGATTCCCATTTAGTGATAAGGATTTTTTTTTTACATCTCTGGAGACGGAAATGCCTGTCTGTTGTCTTTTTTTCCTAAAGCCAAGAATTGCAGGACACTTCAGGCAGTTGGTTTTTTGAATGTAAATCTGATGTGGGCTACATAGCATTTGTCTATTCAGTCTGTAGTTAGTACAAGTTTATAGTAGAAGCTAAATCCCCTAACATTCTTTCATTCCCTTGATACCTTGTCTGTTCCACTGCTTGAGATTTCTAGGAATGCTGAAAGAGCAATAGACGTCCTCCTCTTCTCTAGTCTGCAGTATTGTATACTCTGCATATTCTCTCAATCATCATTGGAGGGTAAAGAATCCCATTTATCATAAACTTTGCATTACATAAGCGTAGAGACTAAATAGCATGACATGACTGTCAGATGTGTGTACTTTCTCCTAACTGCATGTCATTGTGCATTGCCATCTGTTTATTAGATTGTTTTTTTTGTTTTTAATTTCGTATTTTGTCAGCAAAAGTAGTCCAAGTAAGCCAGCTTCCCCCATTTGTTTTCACAATCCTAATTGGCAAGTATATATACAGCATTTCCAAAAATTTGCTAGGTCTTGATCCACCTTCGCTTACCTCAGTCACAAAGTAACATGCATACTATTATTCTGTATACCACTCTCCTACATTGTTACCTTACAGCTTTAGCTTTACTGCATTTTCTACTGTTGTCTGTTTTCTCTGTGAGATTTTATCTTCACTGCTGTTTTAAATGGGCTTGCCCTCTGAAAACCAAGAGTCCAGTAAGGACATTGTCCTCTCTGAAAGGGCCCTGAAGCACAGAGAATGAGACATATCTGGTGCACTAGTTAAGTCAACTGTATCCCAATATTGTCCACCCCTGTTAGTAGTTTGTGTTCATATTCTACCGTTCTGTGTATATATATTCTGAGCTTTATGTACCTTCTACGGTGAGCAGGAGTTACATCACTCATGTGCACCCATAATTTTGAGAAACAAACCTGCATTAGTGATGAGCGAATCTGCCTGTATTTGATTTGAGGAATTCTGCTTGAAATCTATGAAAACCAAACTTAGCATCGAATTCCATTGAAGTCTGTGGGAAGTGAATCTTGATACTAAGTTCTGGCCATTTTTAAGGCTAATAGGCAAGATTTTGCAAAATTAGAGCATGAGGAACTGGGTATTGTCATGAGAGTGTAATTGACTTTTTGAAATACTTTTTCAGGTAATTTTGGCTGCAACACCTGATTATTCATCCAATGGTAATGGGCCTCAATTAAACAGTGGAAGTAGCAGCCACAAAAATTGGCTATAGGAAAGTATAAAAAGTTAAAGCACACAAATTAGCCAGTGGAACAACTGTTTAGTAGTATAGTTTGTGAGCTTTTTTCACAACATTACACTGCATTGTCTAAAAAGTTTAATAAAATGTCAAAACAAAGTGCACAAAAACACTTCAAAAGCACAAGCACACATTCTATAAACCCCCTCCCATCCCCTTCTCTCCAATTGTTCCCACAATATCACAAATATAGACTTCAATTATGTCTTTGGTATAAATTGGCTAGGGTCCTAGTATGCAAGCACTTGTATAGGTAGCAAATAAAAAGAGGCAAGCCAGGTTTCATCTTGCAATAAAACAGTGCATTATTTGAGAGACAATAGCCACAAATATTGTTCAGTGGCTGAACAGTAACAACAGTATGTTGGTAAAGCTGCAATATGTAAGGGAGAGATGAGACAGTTTTTAACTTAAAATAGAAATTAGAGTGTATTATTTTAAAGAAAATAGCAACTAATATTGTGCAGTGGCTGAACTCCAGATGGTTGTGGGGCTTCGGCTGCCATCTGCAGCTGCAAAATAAAACTACACTATAACCACCAGCAAGTCCAATTGGCTGAGCCCCAATTTGCCAAGCTCTATGAGCTGCAGTCCTTCCCTATGCATAATCTAGTTGAAATTTCCTGGCCTGGGTTTCTCCAAAGTGGCAGATTCCCATGCACAATTTTTGTTTGTTTTTACTTAATTGTTTTACATTTTTATATATTTGTTTTTTCTGTATTTTTGCTATTAAAGAGGTGGTAAGGCCACACACAGCAGAGGCCAGGCATCTCTGCAATTCCTTTTGTATGCCAACGCAATCTTTCTCTTCCCAAGCACTCAGCAGTCGTTAATGTTTCTATATTTCATTATAGTCAGGGCAGTGGATGTGTAGCTGCAGGGGGAAAACCTATGGCCATAAGCTGCCTGTCATTCCACAATGCAGGAGGAAGGGCAGTCAACAGCTAATTGTAGAATCCTACAACCGAAGGCTAAAAAACACAAAACGTACAAACAGCGCTCTTGTAATGATAATAAGGGGGTGAACAGTGTATGACCCTAGATCGTGTGCAGCCCTGAAACCCAGGAGGAGAACTTGTTTCAAGTTTACAACCAAAGGCTACCCACCCTTCCCCCAAATCAGGAATGTCCAAAAAAAAGGACAAGCAAGCCTAAAAGGAGATGAAGAGGTGCTGCCATACGGAGGTAGTAGGTGTTGAGGCATGCTAATGTGACCCCTTCTTTCTCCTCCCCCTCCTTCCTTTCCTGCACCTTTTCCCCTCCTCCTTCCACTACTCCTTCTCCCCCTCCTCCTGCCACTACTCCTTCTCCCCTTCCACCTTCCTTCACCTCTTCCTCCTCCCTTCACTCTATACCTCTTCCTCCCCTACCTCCTTCTCATATGTAATGTTGGCACATGGAGAGCTCCTGGGGATCAGGGATTTTATGAGAATAGCCAGCTGAATCATTCAATGTTTGCAATTGTTCCTCATAGCTTTAGTCCTTCAACCCCTTTTATTGGTTTGTTGCCCTTCTCTGGACTCTCCAGATCAAGGACATCCTTTCTGTGGATTGGTGACCAAAACTGAACCAGGGTTTCATACAGTGGTAGAAGTATGGATTTATCTCTGGAGTAAATATTATTTTCATGCATGAGGCAATAAGGCCAGCAGATTTTACAAAGTCTGTAGTCCACTAGGACCCCAAAATCTTTTCCACCTCCAAATACCCCAGAGGAGCTCCTAATGTGTAGCTTGCATGCATATTTTTACCCCTAAACGTGTAACCTTACGTTTTTCAATATTAAAGCTCATCTGCCATGTAGTTGTCCACCCGCCTATTTTTTCAAGGTCTTCCTGTAATGCTACTATGTCTTGTGTTGAGTTTATTATCCTACAAATTTTGGTATTGTAAGCAAACACTGAAACTGGACTATTAATACCCACCTCAATACAGCGGTGTATCTCTCTTCCCTTGATAAATAAAATGTATCAAGGGGAGAGAACCACAGCAAGTGCCGCTCTCAGGGAATCTGCCGCTCCAGGCAAACGCCTTGTTTGCCTCGCGGCAGATACGCCCCTGCCTCAATATCATTAATAAACGTGTTAAACTGCATTGGCCCTAAGACAGAACCCTGGGGCACACCACTTCCAACCTTATACCATTTAGAAAATTAGCCATTTATCAATCCTCTCTGGACACGTTCCTGTAGCCAGTTCTCCATCCATGTACACACCATTTAATCAATAGAGTTCAGTCACATCAAATCTTCAGCGCCAATAGCAACTGGAGAAACCACTTGGCCCACGTTATCGCCAACCACTTCACCAGGGATGGCAGCCCTCCACAGGGAGTGTGGGACCTCTTCCACAGACCATGTCAGAAACCAGAAGAAAGAGGTGCCTTTCCCTCGTGTGATATCGTATAATAAAGGCATTTTTGTTGTATAAAAACATCCATACACTCACAAAAATACTTGAATTTATGTGCATCCATAAACCACATTAGTAGACTTTCACCTTATGAAAGGTTCTGAGGAAGGGGGCGTGTCCCCAAAAACGCATTCAGCCAAAACAGTCTGCAAGTCTGAGCATCCCTGCTGCATGTGAACTGGGTCTCTTGTCAGTGTTCCCTTCTGGCTTTCATATTGGAAAGGTTTACTGATGTGGTTTATGGATGCACATAAATTCATCAATTCAAATATTTTTGTGAGTATATGGATGTTTTTATACAACAAAAATACCTTTTGTTATACAATATTACATGAGGAAAAGGTGCCAATAGATGTAGTTTGTATATTAAGCGTTTATCGGGTACTGTATTGAATGCCTTAGGAAAATCCAGATACGCTACGTCAACTGGCTTTCCTCCATCTAAATTGCTACTCGCCTCCTCATAGAACGTTAATAGGTTGGGCTGACAAAAAGGGTCTTTCATAATACCACAGGTAAATTCTTGAATATAGTCCTTTGGAAAAATTTGCATACGATTGATTTTAGGCTAATTGGTCCCTGCTAGACATCTCAACCCTTTTTTTAAATACTGGTGCAACAGTTGATTTTCACCAATTAGTTGGTTACCCTTCCAGTTAGTAAGGAATCCTTGAAAATTAGGGACAATGGTCTCCCTATAATTTGGCTTAGCTCTCTAAGTACCTGCGGGTGTTAGTATTTGGTCTTGGGGATTTATTCACATTGGTTTTTTTAGTCTGTTGACTTCCATCAGCCACTTCAGTATATTCCGCACATTGCAGTTCTCATTCTTGTTTTGTTCATTAAACCCGTTGTTTTCATCATTATATATGGAGCTGAATAATGTATTTAATACCCCTGTGTTTTCCCTATGTTTTACAGAAAATATATCAAATTCTGAGGGGTTTTAAGTAATTTTCTAGCCAAAAGTGCAGATTTTAACATGTCTATAGAGTAATGTTTACATTTTTCACAAACAAGTGGGTAAGAAACACGGAAACTGTGTCCCATGGTTAGCAAAGTATTAACTTGTGTTGACAGAGAACTGCTTTCTCTGGTGACCTGTGAGTCAGACATGGACAGGGACATCAATAACTTATGACACCTTAAAGGGGAAATGTACTTGAGAACAATAAAACCCATCTTCTTCACTTCATCAAAATTGCCACATCTTTCAGAAATGCTCATAAACATGGCTGAGTTTAGCACTCAGAACAGTAGGCGTGTGCCTATAAGACAGAGGCAGCTATTGCCTGTATAGTTATTGCCAACTTATCTCCTTACCACCGTAAATAAGAGTTCAACCCTCTTAATACAAGCCTGTTAACAAATGTTCACAATATTCTAAGCCTGGTATGAGCCAGTAAATCAAGAAAGAGTTTTGCATTAAGGAGGCGCATCTGTCAGAGGGTAGTTACCTTGGACAGCAAAGATTATTTTCTGACCGATTGCAGTTATGGAAATCTGTCCATACTAATAAAAAAAAACATTTGTTCATAATTATTTTCTTGTGCCCCATAAACTGTTAATTGGAGTACATTTTGTCAATTTAATCAATACAATTCAGTGCAGTTGCTTGATATAGAGGTTGTATAACCCAGTGTCTTGGCTCTGTGTGAGGAACTGTATATGATCTTACGCTATTGTAACATCTCTAGATCACTCAAAATTGCACAAACCTCTTGCCATGTGACATTAAATGGATTTCCACAGGGAGTTCACATTGCGACCACCAACATTTTATTTAAGTTCAGACATTTAAATCTAAACATGGAGTAGGGTGATGACATAGATACAAATGCAGAAAGGTCTTTACATTCTCAGTTTTGCTCAGCTCTAGCACTGAGACTCTACAATGTTTTCTTCTGTCAATAAGATAATATAGACTGCATCATTTTGTTATATATATATATATATA
>NW_017306526.1:687939-721715 GCF_000935625.1 Nanorana parkeri | reverse complement strand
TTTGTCATGTAAATGCAATATAATGAAGTATTTTATTTTGCTATGCATTAGTAGATTGACAGAATTATGATTTTCCCATATAAGATCAAATATTTTAATATATAGTATCTGTATAATATATAGTAAGGTATAAAGAGTTCATGCACACGTGTTTACCTGTGACTTTACAGATGCATTTATATGCTAAGAAATGCTGTACTTCCCACGCCATGGAGATATGGTCCCCTACCCAGAGTCCTGACCCTCACGGCATTAGGGTTAACTGGTTGTAGCTATTTATGCTTTGATACCTGCAGTACAGAGACACTCTGAAGTGTTCCATTATATGCTGATTTGGGTTATTCTTTAGTATCGTTTGACTATAATCGTTATACATGCCTGGATCGCAGTCTGCGTACTAGTACTTGATCCGTGTTCCATGTCACTTTGGATTTTATCTGTATTGTTTCTTTATGTTCTTTCAATAAAAAATGAACATGCTTAAAACAAAAAAGAAATGCTGTACTGTATACCAAACCATATATGTGGTAATTGCAGTCTATAAAATGCACAGATTATCAATAAATCACAACTCAGCTGCCACAACCTATATGCTTCCAGCGTATTGGAGACTTAGGGGTTGATTTACTAACCTTATAAACACACCACGAACATGTATACACCTCTGTAGTGTGTTCCCTCCCAGCATGATCTATGGGAGGAATCGAAACACCTTTGTAGTGTGTACACACCCAGCAGGTGTGTTGTTCAAAGCCCTGCAATGAATTGCAAGGTAATGTGGTGTAAATTAGCTCTATGTTATGTTGCTTGCGTTGATGAATGCAGGAATGTAAATGCACGAGCTAACCATTTTTGTCTAAACTGTGAAGCAGCATTATATATGCATCATGTGCATGATTTTTCCATATATGGCATTAGTGGAAATATGCTTTTAGAGACTTTTTGGTTGATAAATACGTTTTGCTGTGTGAAAATCACACACACCTGGTGTGTGTGTGTGTTTAGGTTAGTAAATCAACCCCTTAGTCTCACTGCAAAACGAAGTTGTCAAAATGCTTCAAATGTGTGTTTCTAGTAGGTGCGTTGCAACGCTGGACCAAAGTAAATCGGGGTTTAATTTATGTAAATCCAAGAGATTACTTCTGCTCTGAGAGGTTGATCTACTGTCAAAGAACAGTCAAAAGTGACCTGGTCTTGGGTTGCTTCCTCTCTGATCACAGTAAACAAACTGATCCACAGATTTTCCTTTTTGGAAGGTTAGGAGCGCCTCATACAAATGGTCAGATAGCTTGATACTGATATGAATTGAGTGAAATTATTATTTTGTCACAAATTAAAATGTGTAGCAAGCTGTAAAGTTCCAATCCAGATGCTCAATTTTTCTCTTTCCGGTCCAATTCATACGATCATGCTGTAGTAATGTGCACATTGGTGTGATGCCGCGCCATTTATTTTGAATGGCTCCCTAATGCACCTCATCATATTTGCATTGCAGCGCAGCACAATGCATGGCAATACATGTTGCCGTGTGCTGCTAAAAAATGCTGTATGCACCTATTTTGGCATGTTAGGCAGACCATTCAGACAAATGGGCTGCCTTAATGCGACATGTCAGTGGGTGTGTATTAACGCAGTGAGACAGTGTAAACAGGGCCTTAAGAACAGTTGGCCATGAGTGTATAGAGGTGGTATACCATAGCACCTTTAAGATGTTTTGGTGCTGGTGGCTTTAACAAGCTTTAAACTATACTGTATGTTTAGAGAAATAGTCAACATTTCTATGAGGCCAGTATATAAAAATGTGCTACAGGAAATATTCCTTATAGTACTCTTATATGTGGAGTACTCTATTAATAAGCACAATATGAGAGAAAAGCTTCAGAGGGTGGAGTTCAGGTGATCTGTCTTGCACTGGACCATATATTAAACTTCTAACTACGGCTGTTAACTTGGAGTGTGGCTACATTCCTTTTTACTAGTATTAATGTTTGAGGTGGATAACAAACCATTGGGGAGCCAACCCCTGGCCTGAGATGTACTGGTACAAATATCTGCAGTGGAAAAAAATTTTAGGAAACATTTCTTAGCAGCTAAACAGCAGACCTATGTCTAATTCAAACATGCACTGCAGAATTGACCGAAACTGATTGGCTGCCATGGGCAATAAGGAATGTCCTCTGCTGGGCATACACTTGCCAAGGTTTTCATTAGCTTTCATCCATCGCAATCTACCAGACAGTCAGATAGATTACATTTTGGTATAATTCAATCAAAACCACTCAATTGCCAAACAAACAGCATTTTCTGTTGCTTAACATTTTGATCATTTGAGGGCAGTTTGCAAATTGTTGGAAACTCTTCAAAATTACAGATAAAACATCCAAGTGTATGGCAAGCAAAATTATTGTACCAAATTCCAAAAGCCATATTATGTTGAGTGAGATGTGAAATATAATTTTTTTTACAGCTGCTTGGATGCAGGTTCTCTGCAACCTCCACACTTGCAATTTAGGAGCTACTGCAATAAAACGGATTATAATAAATACAGATGACCAAATACATAATAAAAATAATGCAAAATATACAGTTGTTCGGGGAGGTCCACTTACAAAATGAAAAACAGGCCAAAGCAGCTCTATAGTTGGGCAAAACTGGTGCTTGAATCCATATTGCAGAGAAATGTTAGGGGATGACGTCAGTTTTTTCCTTTTTTGGGGGGGTTAGTAAGCCCCTGTTTGTGTTGGGACCCCAACTAATACGGCAGAATCTGTGCTTGTATTTTTGGAATGAATTATATGTCCCTGATTATTTATTCCGGGAATGGTATCCACAAGAGTGACCACAGGAATACCACAATGACACACAGGCCTTTATTTAAAGGAAACTGTTACTAAGGAAAGTAGAGGATACCATTGCTGACCTCTCCAAATGCTAGATGTCTGACTATTATACTGTTCTAGTGGCTCCATTGCTTAAAAAATTATGTCTGTGACAGATGCAGACAGAAAAAAACAGACATCATTGGGTACCAAATAGTTTTAAATAATTTGTGTTGCAACACTCTGAAAAATAAATGTTTTAAATGCTATCAGAAGATAAAGGCAACCTATAGACCTGTCAGATATGCTTGCAATCTACAATTTCCCAAGTAGCATAGATGTCTGCTAATTTCAAACGTGCATGTGTGACTGGTACAATTTTGTGTCTTAAATCTTCAATTATTTCTCATTAGAGCGTCAGTAAAAAAATTAAAAAAGATAATGGTGGTTAGATATAAAAGCCTAATCTCATATCCATGGTAGCAGCAGGTGCCCCTAGCTGACCATTCTCTGGGAAGGATAGATCAGTTAGACAAACTTTTATTAAAATGCTATCATTCTCCCTCAAGGTAGGTGGTGCTAGGGGCCGTTTACTCGCACCTCATGTCCTTCTCCATAGGGATAAACACCATCACTCAGCCAAGCAAAGTGTTTGTGTTTATGTATGGTTACAAACAGTCCCTCGTATGTCTATACCCACCTTAAATGTTCCCAAACTTCATCACAGATCTTGCTTTATCCCCCTGAACTTGGGAGTCACAATTTACATTGCTCTGCTGTGCACATACCCTTGGTGTGTCATATCAGCATGATGTGCCACTAGTCAACTGTTAGGTAATAATAGATGAACTCCACAAGAATTGCCTTTATTATTTACAAATATCAGATACACGTTTGACAATAAAAAATTAAACAAAACATTTTATAGCCAAGAAATTAAAAAGAAATGCACTCTTTTAGAATGAGATCTGGCTAGTAACAGGAAAGCTGTTAAGTCACAAAGTCTTCAAAGGAGGTGCTTTTATGTGCCCAACCAGCTATAGAAGAAACTTTCAGAAATCATTCAGTTTCATGAAAAAATTCCATGTATTGTGTATATTTATCACACAAGAATTGAGAGATCATTATAATTTATTATTCCAGCCAGGCTTTACCAGCAAGGATTAACTATCCACAAGCTGAGCTTGTTAACTGTGCTGTTTTTATTTGCGGTCGTAACATTTTTAAAAATATCAATTACAATGATTAAATTAACCCAAATACATTTTTAGACCATATCTTTCACCTAAGCAGGCAGAGTGAAGGCAGCGCTCACACCCTGAAGCGGTGCTCAGGAAGTGGGGTATTTACATTTAAATGCTTTACATTTTTCACTGGGCTAAAGAAAAAAAGTTTTAGAAAGTAGTGGCAGAACCATACAATATGTCTTTGTCTTTGGCTGTGAGGGGTATTTCAATGTATTCCCTGGTTATGCAAACTGATTTTTATTAACTGTATTATTTAACAAGTATTTATCTGTGGCAATCTTGCTGCATCACTGCTTAATATACAATATAGGACGATGAAAATGTAGAACGTTTAATGTTAAAACTTGGTGCCTAAGCGTATTTCTAAATAAACAGAGCATTCTCTCTAAACCTTTGCTGTACAGCAGCAGTTTTTAAGGCAAAAGGAAGTATTGTGTTAAAATGTTTTGTCAAATCTGCCACTAGAGAAGATAACAAGACTAAAGTCTTTATCTGCATGCAGTCCTGATTCTGCTGGTCTGTATGCACTCCTCGGAAAAATAGCAGACACTTTCAGCTCTTCTTTTAGGAAAAGTCTTATACCCAAATCGGATTATATAGGTGGATAGATTGTTCCCTTCAGATAAGAAGAACTTCAGAGGTGTCTGCTCTGCACATACAGATGCATATTGCAGTATACAAGTTTGCACGTCTATATACCTATATACACCAGTCTGGCAGAAGAAAGATGAACTATTGGATGGTGTATATACATGCATGCTAAATGGCCAATTGTGTAATCCAATTTTAAAGCAAAAATAATGAACGAATATGAAAACCCAACACAAATTATCAACTTTCCCTCTGAAATTGGTTACTCAAGGATGTCTGCTTGCATCTAGATAAGCAAGGGTCATCTAAGGTCTGCGGGCAAGGTAAAAGTGTAAATATACAACTTTAGTGCACATCAATGCATGGAATATATTTTAACTACAAAGAGAAAACTATATTGGATGTAATTGAGTTATGAGGAATTAGGCATATTTGTCTTGTCTGTATAGCTTTGTTCTCACCACCAGTTCAGCAGACAACAGGTTACGCTATAGAAGCACATAAAACTCAACCTTTTGGCATTAGTGAAAATCTAAGGTCTTAACAATTTCAGCGTTTTGTCTTGACCACATGTTTCCATTTAAGGTTGAGCATTTCATTTGTTATTGTGTTTGCTTTGTGATTTACTCCCGTTTTAAACAGAGCAAGACAATAATTTGAACCAGTCGATAGAGAAACCTGACCACTGCGCAGCACAATTGAATTTCGAGTGCGTCTCCACTGTTCTCATAGAATGTGGTTTAGTCATAGAAGAACTAGAAATGTGAACAGATTTATCTGTCTGCTCTTCAGATAAATGTAGACCATGAACTGTAACCAAAGTAATTTCATGTATACTGAGTGGGATGTGTGTATGTGTTTGGGTTTTCAGCAATAGCACACAGTGATTTGTGGTTGGGAAGATGGAGGTTGTTGAGTAATCAGTTACAGGAGCCTAACCCTGACATTACCTTTCACCCTAAACTGAACATTGTCCCTTAAAGGACCTTCTGCTGCCTCAGGGTTTACCTTGACTTCATTGTTTAGGACAAATTGGTGCTACTGAAGGACCCTAAAGTGCTTTTCATTATGGAATTCTGGATTAGTGGAGAGAGTAGTCTAAATGCTAAGGTGATATTTAGTTGCTAAAGCGAACAAAGATTTTTAACTGAATTACACCCATGCTTACTAACAGGCATTCTCACATATTCCAAGTAACATGGTGGTATCTTAAGCTCCTGTTTCATGTTTGTTTTTTTCCTGGGAAAATCCTATGTTTATACTTTTGTAAGAGTACAAAGTTAACAGAGAATGATATTCCGCAAATTCAGTCTGTCCATTTTTCACTTCTGTCCAATCCAACGTTAAATCTGCTTGTATACAAAGCATAACACTAATTCGTCTTGTATCCCAATCACTGAATCCTACAGTTTAGGCCAATCCTTAATTGTAAATAAGTTGCATTAATTTACAGCACAAAATAGAAAAGATATGTCAGAAAACACCCTGAAACTTGCCCTGTCTTTAACTTAATCCATTTTCCTTAGAGCAGAGGGAGGGCACATTTTAGGCACAGAAAGTACACATATTGTTATACTTTAAACTGAATGCATGCATTTACCACATTAACAAGTGTTTACAAATGGAAACCCGTGGAGAAAGT
Organism: Nanorana parkeri; assembly: GCF_000935625.1. Taxonomy (NCBI): domain Eukaryota; kingdom Metazoa; phylum Chordata; class Amphibia; order Anura; family Dicroglossidae; genus Nanorana; species Nanorana parkeri. The sequence goes on along the minus strand of NW_017306526.1, from coordinate 715,416 downwards.
CACTCACCAGTTCTGTACAAAAGGCATTTCTTTTGCATAGGCTCCCACAGAAAGCTTGAACTGTAATGCTGGTGGTCTGTCATTGGCCTTTGAGGGTCTCTAACCATTATTAATCATTCACTTTGCCAAACTGTGCCTTAGAGTGTACTAGATGTGAAGAAGGCTTGCTCAGCTACCCACAGCCTGCCTTAATGTTCATTCTAGGGATTAGTACCTATTACTAATGTCATGCATGTAACTTATTTTCATCTTTAAATTCTGTATAGACTTGTAATGTAAAATCTGTCATATGTGATTCTTGTTTCAATATTACCTGTAGAAGTTGCTGCCATACAAGTACCAATATAATGCTTACATTTGCTAGTGAGCAGTTAAAGCATATTTGCTATATTTGAGTGTAAAAGCCTTTTACTATGTTTGGTTCCATCTTTAGTTATAGTTCGATATTTTCTCTTACTCTAGGAATTCCTCCAAGGAGACTGCAGCAAAGCCAAACAAAAGCTAAACTGGACACCTAAAGTTTCATTTGACGTAAGTGTTTTCATAGTCCATCACATTCTATGTAGTTGTAAGCCGTTAACAAATTGGAAATCTGTATATAAATGTCATTTGGTTAGCCTCTTTATCGCACTACTATTTTGTTACATTATAGCTGTATTTTAGTATGATTTACCATGATCCCTTCTAGATGCAAGACTGACCAGAAACAAAAATGAAATAATGTGCAAAGCTGTATTGCAGCACTGAACTAAAATAGAAAGGAACAGGAATACAAGTGAGATCTTGGAGATTCAGAATGCATACAACTGTTAAGAAGTAGTAATCATTACAAATAATAATCTTTATCACTAGTTATGTACGGGCCATTTGCAATAGCAGTCATTATTCTTAAGTAAACTGTATTTGCTAGAGATCCTCAATCAGCTTGATTAGGGGAGTAATAAATTATTGGTTCAATTCGTGCCCTAAAGACAGCTGTAAGTCTTAACCGCTGACGTTACCTGCAAAATGTTTTTTTGTCTGACTATTTTCAGTATAAACAAAATGCGTGAAGGATTTTCTTTGAGCAACAGTAAAAATAAGCGCAACTGTTACAAACAATATTTTCTTTTAAAAAAGCCAAATCGCAACAAAAAGTAACGAACAGATCTTTTATGATCTGAATGGCATCATAGTAAACAACAACTTTACGATGCGCAATTTGCATGTGAACTGATCATATGATCTAAACCTAGTTCAGTTTCGGGATACCAACCCTTTTTGTCTGGAGAAAAAAATGTAAAGAGTTGTCAAGACTGTGACTGTTGTATACTTGCGGGGCAAAAGGGTGGCCAACCCCCCTTTGCAGCATGTCATAAATTATACTCTCTTTAGCTCTAAGCTATCTTGTCAGTCATAATGATGCAATGGAGGGTGTGGTCACAGACACAGTATGGCTCCCAATGACTGCCAGTGAACATATAGCAGTCTGTATATCAACTTTAAACTGGCCATATACCATTACATGTTTGTTTAGCCTGCAGGCTAAACAAACGAAATTTGACAGATTCCTCCATCCATGATAAAAAGTCCCACACTAAGTAATCTTCTGCTGCAACTATTGTATTCTGGCACCAATGCCTGCTGCTGTCAGAAAACATGAACAGTGACCGCAACTGACTGGCTGCAGTCACCGTTTGGCTGAAAACCTTTGGCCTGGCTCCTTTGTCAAAAGTCAATTAAGTAATAGACTTTTATCAAGCTGCCAGGGCCACCCACAATAAAAATGTTGTCCATATCCTGTGAAATAGTCAGTTCTAACAGTATATAGTCAGCCTTACTCTTGCTGCATGTCGCTTGTGACACAGGGGATCAGAGAGAGCTCGGTACACGAGCTCTCTCCGGTCCCCTCTCCGCTGCAAGAATGCGGAAGTGTTGTATAATACATCACTTCCGCATTCTTGTGTCACTCTAAGCTCTAAGCTCTATCTGTCCCCAAAAAATGGTATAAAATTCATTTCAGTACAGCGTTGCATGACGGAATAAACGTCAGTCAAAGTATCGCAGCGCTGAATACTGAAAAATGGCCTGGCCAGGAAGGGGGTCTAAACACCTGGTCTTGAAGTGGTTAATAATAATGCGATATTTGCAGTCCTTGCAGATTTAATAATATTGGGATATTTGCAGGCCTTGCAGATATCATAATGCGATATTTGCAGGCTTTGCAGATTCAGAGAATATCAAATTTGTTAAAGGGTAAGTTCACTTTCCAAAGTGAATTTGGTCAAATAGAATTACCTGCTCAAATCTGGCCCCCTCTCCCCCCATGCTATGCTTGCCTTTCGCCGAATCGGTTCTTTCCCCTCTGCTGGTACAGGTATAAAATTCATACCCTGTACTGCCTTTCAGCACAGCCCTGCACTATGGATTTTGGAATTCGTTTCGCAAATTGCGGGTACTCATTGGTCAGCGAGGTCACCTGACGGCGCTGACCAAAGAGAAGCACTAGGCGCTCCTCGTTGCAAATTTCAAAATCCATAGCACAGGGCTTCACTGGACGGTAGTTTGGGGTTCGGATAATATAACTGTACTAGTGGGGAGTGGGTGAGCCAGATTTGAGCGTGTAATTCCATTTTTCCAAATTACTTGGGAAAGTAAACTTACCCTTTAATTAGAAACTAGAGTAGCTGTGTTTTATATCGGAGGTGGTCCTTAGGGCTGCAAATGATATGGGTCTTTGGTCATTCATAGTATGTGAAGCATTAGCATTGTTCTTAAGGTAGCTAGCTGGAGCTATTTTACATATTGATTTGAGTAATGAGTTCCTATGGTGATTTACCCAGCTTGTGCCAAAGATGAATGCTAGAATATTGCTGCTTTCCAAATGTACTCGAGATCTTTGTTGAATCCAGTGGTAGACTATTATTGAAAACTAGCTGAACTCAATGAAGTTACAGGATAGGCCTGTTTTATATTAGATAGCTACTTAAATTAATTTTATATGCCAAAACAAACTACTATATGTATGGAGCGTGTATGTATGGAGCATTTTTCTTAGCATTGTAGAACTGACTAGAATATTAGATATTGTCATTTTGTGCACCACTAGCGCTTCTTTTTTTTATAATTTATCATTTCTCAAATGAATGTCCTCTAATCATTGTGGTTATAAAAATGTTTTTGGATTATTTTTCCATAATAGATGTACATAGGGCAGCTATATTTGTTTTTTACATTTACATATAGCATAGAGATTTTTACTGTTTTACTTTTAATACAAGTCTTTGCTATTGCTGACTTGTGTTTAAAGGTATGGGATCTGGGACTGTCTAATCTAAATTTTATTACCTAGTAAGCCACTTACTTGGAACATGCTAGTGAAGTCTGTAGAGTCTAAATACCTGTCCTGCATGCAAGTCACCGACTCATTGGCGTGTCACCCCCAAGGATACCTTTTCTTCAGTCTGACATAGAGATGACAGTCTTACTCTGGATGTAATAGAGGAATGTAGTGGACTAATATCCTCCTCTTTTATTTCAGGAGCTGGTAAAGGAGATGATGGAAGCAGATATGCAACTAATGAAAACCAATCCCAATGCCTAAAAAGGAAGAAAGTCCACTACTCAAGTCTAAGCAGCCAGTGCTAGTTTACACCACCCAATCACTCCCAAGATTTGTAATATCTATTACATATTTACTTATGTGCATGACTGTGCGCAATCGTTGGAAACCTGTTGGGAAATTTCTGGGCATTCTGTTTCTTTTGTTATTTTAGGCTTTATTTTGCAATTCATTCTATGCTGCTGAATTGTGGGGGGTTTTCGTATTGCTTATACTGGAGTCGGATAAAATAAGATTGCCTTTTCTATACCTTTCACATGTCTATTGTTTCTCAATAAATTGCATTTCTATGAAAATTTTGATTCCATTTCATTCACTTTATTTTAGGCTTAAAGCAACACTAGTCTAAGGAGTTAAATGTTAAAATTGCATTCAAGTACCTTAACTATTAACAAAAATTAGCTTATTTGTGTATCACTCAGCTGTGCATCCTCGAATCATCTCTGAATTGGTGCTGAGACTGTGCTTCCTTCTGGAGGGTGGCTACTTTTGTTCCCCATGGTCCCTGTGTGTGTTGTAAAGTAGCCACCGCTCCAAACGTGATAGACTATAATTTCAATACAAATGAGTAAGCTAAACCTCAGATTGTAGTCGATCACAGGTGTGAGCTTGGAGTGGTGGCTACTTTACAACACACACAGGGACCATGGTGAACAAAAGTAGCCACCCTCCAGAAGGGGGGGGGCAGTGTCGGCACCAATTCGGAGATGATTTGAGGATCTACGGCCAAGTGATACACAAAATCCAGTTTTGTTAATAGTTAAGGTACTTGAATGCATTTTTTTTTCCAAAAATGTTTTATTAACTTTTAGCAATCTTTACATTTTTAAAACAAACGTCATCACTTCAAAGTAATAATTATACCACGCAGTGGTTAATTCCATCCATAACAATCCATCAAGGAACATATGCATAGTAGATGGAGCATTCTGAACAATACTAACAGTACTCCCACTATAAACAAATATTCAGACAGTGTAATTGAATGCATTTTTAATATTTAACTCCTGAGTTGAGTGTAACTTTAATAAAGAGTTAAAATATTAGAGAGAAAACTACAAAGTAAAACGTTGGGTATATAGCATAAATTCAGTTTTTATGAGACTTAAGTTGAAAGTTGCTTGCCCTACACTCCGGCTTCCAGTCACTTCACCTGAAGTCATGTCACTTACTCATTGTGGGACCCTGGGAGAGCTGAATGTCAAAATCTCATGCAGTGCTTTCTTAGAACATTTAAGAATTTACTATCCCATAAAAATGCAAGGACCACTTAAAAGTAAACTTTGGCTTCTATACTGGGCAAAGGGACGTGATCACTTTATGGTAGGCACATTAAAAGCCTAACTCTGGGATAGGGTTGTCCATCCAGCAGATTAGGAACGTAATTCTTGTTTTTCGAGGGAATTATTTAACAGAATATATTGCTTACCTTTAGCCAGGGTTCTGTGGTCCTACCCACAACAGTTCCAGGTTGTGACAACCAGTTCCCCAGAGCATCCCTGTACAGTCTAGTCACTGCCCCTTTTGCCGACGTGGTCATGTACAGTTGAGTACTAACATCCACTGCTGGTCCTGCTTTGTATATGATTATGTGGAGGGCCTACCAACATTCTGGTGCTTGAGAGAAGAGGATAGGAGCACCAGATTTCGTGGGCCTGACGGTTAAGGTAAATAAGCTGGGGAAGATGGAACACCTATTTAATTGATTGGTGTCCAGTTTCACTGGAAGGAGCATTTTTCTTCCAATTGCTTTCCAGTGACTCTCATCCACTGCCAGGCCAACTAAGATTTATTAAGTTTTGACTTGCTTTGAATTGAAACTTAAACGCACTGTGCGCACTCCCCCCTACTCTACATGATGGGATTTAGGACTAATCTTTTGCAGGCTGCATTTATAGACGAAGGGTGTTGAGTGTACATTCCTAGAAGTACCACTAAAGTTCACTAAATCTCTATTTCACCCAGAATGGGCAATTAAATGTGGAAGTTAGGATAAAACGTATTCATCTCCCAGAGAGCACCCCCCTGAAATGCTTATTTCAGGTTGGGATCCCTGGCATTGGCCTATACACATACAGCACAGCAATGATGTAATAAAATGAACTAGGATCACACTAATCCAGCACGTTATTATTCTGTGTATAGGCCAATGTAGTTGGATCTGTATGTGCGTTATAATTGAAATCGATTAATCGATTTAAAAAAAGTTCGATTAATCGAACAGGAAATTTTACCAGCCCTAATAATTTTGGGTACAAAAAATCATGCATGTTTTTACCACTCTTTATGCACCTCTTGGGTCTCACTTTCTCATGCTGGTGGCCAATTAAATAAAAAGTTGTTACCAGTACAAGAGCAGTTGGAAATTCCAATGGGTACAGCTATTGGTGACGAATGTCTAAAGCGGTTGCCACTCACTTTGGGCAGATTTCTTTTCTGTTCCTGTTGTGCGACACAGGCAGCAGAAAAAAAATCTGACAGAGGTTCTGTCACGTACCTTGGGGGAGTCTGAGTTGACGAGGGCGGCCTTTCTCACACCTCCAGTCCCGGAGCACCTGGATTGGATACAGGGGCACAGAGGGGCAAGGGTGCCAGAGTCTCGTTAGCCTGTAACGTCTGCGAGATGAGATGAAGTGCGTAGCTCCGGGCAGGAAGCAGGATATGGATCGAAGTGGATCAAGAAGGCTCTAGATCAGATGAGCTGAGGAAGCCGGAAGCAGAACACAAGGCAGAAGAATCGTCAAGCAGGCCAAGGTCATCAACTAGCTAGCAAGCGTAGTACAAGGAGTGAGGCAGAATCAAGGTCAAAAACAAGCCGGGGTCTTCAGGGAGCAAGCAACAACAGAGGGTAGTCCAAGCCGGGTCAGTAACGGGTAATCAGGATACAGAAAATATAGGAACACGAAACACAGAAAGCTGACGATCTGACAGCACAGGAGGATAGCTGAACACAGCCTTTATAGCCCAGTTGGCGCCAATTGTTCAAATGACACGTCGTGCACGTCCACGCAAAGACGCCGCTCCTATTACGGCTCGATGGTCCGCAACAGACGCATGCGCATGTGGCTAGAGTTATCTCACGACGCGCATTCACAGGGCATCATTTTCTGTGCCTCATACTTTAGTAATACCTCTGTTTTAACACATGTATCTATGGGATGTGTATGATGAGTTCCTTAATACTCACATCTCCTCGTATTAAAGGCAAAACCCAGGAAATGAGTGAGTTGTAGCCCCACCCACATCCTCCCACATGACTGTTTAGTGTCAGGGCCCACTGGTAGGGGTAGGTAAGTGATGTGCAGCAAGTAGGTTGGGCTTCATTTCATAGAGAGGCCTGGAAAAAGGGTGGCTTGCCAGTGTATACACATCTGCCACCAAGCTGACAAGTATCATCCTGTTGAATTACTGGTGAAAACTGTGGCGAGTAAAAAATTGTAATGGCTGTGGTGCATGGTGGAGTGTGCCAAGTGTATTGGGGTGGGGTGTCCTCTCCAAACATTCTGCTGCATGTGACATTGCAGACTGACACATTTTGTATATTTTGCAGTGTGTTACATAATTCAAACTGCTCCACATTGTGCTCTGTTTTATGCTCAGTGCTGCTAATCATCACAATATTGCCTTATTAATACTTGTACTGTATGAACAAATTACACCCTGTTCAATGAGCAGGAGCATTTTCATTAAATAAAACCAATTTAATGAGTAACTAAATTATGATTTATTTCTAATCAGAGGCATTCTATATAAAAAAAAAAAAAAAACATACATACTTGGGTTACTGTCAGCAGCTTGTACATGTCCGGAAATACTTGTGATTAGGGATATCCTGATACTAGTATCGGTATCAGAGCCGATACAGGAATTTTTCATTAATACTTGTGAAAATCCCCCGATACTAAAGGCTGATACTGGCCCTTTAAATGTTTAAACAAGTTTGGCTGCCTGATGTCCTGCTGGGGACCTTGGGCAGCTGTCTTTTGACAGGGCTGGTTCGGCCGCACATCTTCTTCCAGAGACCGGCACAGCAGGAGCCGACACCCACCCATTCAGCTCTGGAGAGCCCGACACCTGCCCGGGGAGCCTGACGCTCACCTAGTGAGACCTGCACGCAGCCCTGGTGACCGGCTATAGAGACCTACAGTTCTCAGCAATACATGATTGCTAGCTGCCATGGATTGATGGGATCTGTAGTCCTCTACTGCTGGTTTCCATTCTCCATTGCTGAATAATCATGGATTAAGTTACAGTTCCTCATAATTATAATAAGACTGACCTAAAATAGTCTGTATTGTTTTAGAAAAACTGTCACATGTCCCCTTAAGAAAACGTATCGGCAAGTACCTGAGGAAAAGTACTTGTTCTTGGTCTAGAAAAAAATAGTATTGGGACATCCGATAAAGGGACATATTCTGAGGCAGCTACCTTATTTTGTAATGGGATACAGTCTATAATAATTAAAATGCTAGCCACTGTAATCCCGAGATTTCACATACTGTATTTTAGACAAGGTACAGTTCAGTGTATAATGCCTATGGTCATAATAGTTGAAGAGTCTTGTAGAATTGATGGATAATGAAACAAAAGGAAGAAGACCGAAGCGCAACACGTTGGGCACCCCAGCCTGAACCCACCAGGAGCCGCACACCATTGTACTACACCCAGATCCCCCCCAGAGAGCGCTAAAAACTTTGGACTTTCTTTACCTTTTAACATTGATGGATACAGAGAAGCTGTCAGAAATATGGGCATTACCACTAATTATTTCTAAGAGTTTATTTCGGGTTTATCACTTACTGAGTCGCTCACCTGGACCAACCATGAGTATAGTACATAATACGCACATGCTTGTTCAGATTCGTCTACTCTCCAGGTAGAGGGAGGGAAAGACTAAGATGACAATCTAATAGACTGCACCTTCAAAAACAAGTCGGCAATGTCAGCTTCTGACAGCTTCCTTTTAGGTCAAACATATCATTGTTCATATATGTTTATTAACCTGAGCATCCCCTTACAATGTGTACTATTAACCTGAGCATCCCATTTCAATGTGTACACCTGGTTATTAACCTGAGCATCCCCTTTCAATGTGTACACCTGGTTATTAACCTGAGCATCCCATTTCAATGTGTACTATTAACCTGAGCATCCCCTTTCAATGTGTACACCTGGTTATTAACCTGAGCATCCCCTTTCAATGTGCACACAATCAGCCAAAAAGCAAAGAACACGAATTTAGCGAATGATACCAAATACATTTTTAAAATACATATTTGCCTGTTACAGTTGCAAGGTTAGAAGCATTGAAACGGTTTAATGCACTGCTTATGTTTCCACGCTTCACTTCTAAGCATATTTTGAAATGATCTTACTTTACTGACAAGTGATTTCTTTAGTGCGTGGTGCCTCTATACATGTGTTTGGGCTCAGCATATGTGAGCTATTTAACATGTTTGTAATTACCCTTTATAACATTGATTTTAGGGTTTTGCAATAAAGCAACTACAAAGGCCTGATCTTATGTCATTTAATAATGAAAAGACTAAATTGTACATAAACCAGTAGATTTTATTTTCTAATCAGCAATGGAAATAGAAAATATAATTTTTATTTACTATTTTCCAATATTCGTTAATCCTGACTATGGCATATTTATTTCTCACTTACAAAAGGTATATTATGCAACCTTTGTAGTTTGGAATTGAATCATTTTGTGTATCTGTTCTTCACAGTAGAAAATTACATTGCTTAAACGCTTGCTACACATTTAACATGAAAAGTACTTTTTAACTATAAAAATCGGATCTGTACGGCCTGACCATACGCTGTGTGAATGAGGCCTTATTGCTGTGGGAGGAGGAATACACGCATGTGTAAACGAAGCAGCAGCTCCAGTCCTTCCCCAGAAGCTAAAAATTAGCAAACATTCACTAACAAGTGTTGTTCTCCTATTATTAAGTATGACTTTCTATTGAAAATGTATTCTTCATAATTACTAAGGGGACAATAATTATGGAACTACTACCACATTAGTCTGCTAGGGAGCCTGTAGGCATGGCAAGGCCTGATGCCAGTTCCTTATCCCATAGCCTCACGTTCTACCCTTTAAATACAGATAGATAGCACGTTGGTGTTTTAATTGTGCTGCCTACAAGGAATCTCACAATGCCCAAAGCAAAGAATTCAGGGATAATAATATATAGTATGACCAGCATGCTGGAGGGGTATCAATCAAAGAGTGGACTACTGTGGTATTGTGACCCAAGAGTCTCTATATTCACAAAGTACCCAGTTCTGGTCAGAGCTAGATGAAAAAAAATAAAACCAAAAGTGAATCCATGCCAGTTTTTAGTTTGTAATCGATTATTTGTCTACCCAGGTTAGGAATTCACAATTTAGAATATTTGTGTCTGAGAATTCAATATGATGCAATGCAATCTAGATATCACAATGCAGAGGGTTTACTCAAATTGGTAAAACACTCTGGCCTACTTTCCATCAAGTATTGGGGTGTCTGTTATCCAATGCAACTCTTCCTGGCTCATAATATATACGTAAAGTGCATGCTGTAAAATATATAAAAATGTCACATTTTGTATATCTCCAGCTTTATTCCCACCCCTTTTTTTTTTACAAACTTTGAATACAAGGTACACTTATGACACAAGATTCACAGAGCACTATATGGTTTCATTAAGCTATATGCTCTCACACTTTCTCCTCCTGGATGAAAATCCCTATGCCCTGTGTGAACAGAACAGGCAAGGATGGGGCGATCACTTATTCCTCTGATAACTGTATACAATTACGCTTGAGCTATTGACATCTGTAAACAGTTTCGTTATATATAACAATTAGTGAATAATGGCCTGTAATAATATGTGCAAAGAAGCCAGCGGCTCCACCCAGGGGCTTGCTATGTAAATATTTTAAAGTAGTACAGTATATATTTCCTGACAACAACAAAAAGAAAACCATTTCTTTAAGAAAAAAACCTATAAACTGAATTCCATATGTTCCCCTTAACAAATTCCTTTGTTGAAAGGAACACGTTACCTGCAAAATAATGTTTGAACATTCCACTGATTAGACAAAATAATACTTTTTACCAGCAAGTCTGTTAGTTTCCAGGTTAAACGTTGCAATCTGAATGATCAATTTAGTCTTGCACTGCCATGTTGAAAAAAATCAGTAGAGTGTTTGAGCACAGCAGTACCAATTAGTCCAAATTCAAGTAGCACTATAAAAAAGTTGTGGAGATTTAAAGCAGGGGTAGCAAACCTCCGGCCCTCCAGCTGTGGTGGAACTACAAATCCCATGAGGCATTGCAAGATTCTCACAGCCACAGACATGACTCCCGAAGAGAGATGCATCATGGGATTTGTAGTTTCACCACAGCTGGAGGGCCGGAGGTTTGCCACCCCTGATTTAAAGAATAGCTTTGGATATGCCCAGAATAACTACTAACAGTCATATACAAAATACATAGACCTTTGCAGTAAGAGTCCACGGAGAGCACGTCATTGATATCCATCACTGGGAAACATACAACCTCTGGTTCCTCAGTGGTAGCTGAAGCACAACACCCATACTATACCTTTCTAACTGCTGCCCATTAACAGCTGGAAAAGCAGGGCTTTAATTGCACTGACCTAGGCTAGATTCTTACACTCTTTGTGAAAAAAAGTCTTGTGTTGCAACTTAATCGCTGAAAAGCCTCTTTTGAAAATGTGCTTATGCGTAATATGTGTATGAAGGGAGGTTTGAAGTTGGCTTGAAAGTAGCAGCTCAGTACAGTGTAGGAGTTAGTGACAAAAAGCTCCTCTATGCCCAAGCCCCAGTTCTTTCAGAATAGTGCCATTCATATCCCTTTCCTGTTTCTTCCGTCTATAATTAGGCACAGGATCCTGAGGCAGCTAAAAAGATGGAAGACGGAGTAGAAAGACTATACCTACAAAGCTGTAAGTTTAGTAAATGTTGATCAAGATTCTTGCCAAGGCGCCCAGGTTATAGAGAGGTCATTAAGCCCATACTAGGATCTAGGTCTAGGATCTACCATCAAACTTTCCATCTTAAATCCCATTCATTTTTACTTATGCAAAGGTCAAACATGAGTAGAAAATAAACAGCAAATGTGTACTCTGCTTATATACTCTCAAAGATTTAAAAATACAAACGTCGTTCCTTCAAAAATAAAACGGTTTCACGAGGCTAAGCAGAGGGGGGAAAAAACACAAAAGTGGTGAGTGTTTTATTTGGCATCACTTAGACAGGATTCCTGCTTGAGCATTACAGAATTATCCCGACCAGAGGATGGACAGACACTTGCAGGACTGGAGACAAAATGTACATTAGTCACATGGTGAGTGATTAAGTGAAGTGATTTATTTTCTACATAAAGTTTATTATAATTGCAGCCATTTTTAAAAGTAATTTAAGTTACTGTTACGAAGGAGTCTACCCACCACGGGAGTATATGTTACATTTCTATAAATGCAGTGTGTGCCTGGAATGAGTATAATTATTTTATCTCTTCTATGGATTTCTTTACTTCATACGGTATTTACATTTATATTGTTGATTTATTGAGAATGTGTCTGAACAGGACACTGAGCCCACTGACTTTTTGTAACAAAACTTTCCCTGGAGCTTAGCAATGAGGAGACTTGCTGAAGCTCCGAGTCCCATATCTCTGGCAGCTAGCCGTACCCTAGACAGGGCTTTTTGAAGTAAGTATGACATGACTGCAGGAAAGGAAAATACAAAACTAAAATTACCATGGGTTAGAATTGACACATTTCCACAGAGGTCTTGGTCTGGACTTGCTATTATTTAATTGGGGACACCCATGCTTTTTAGTAATTTAGCTGACAAGGGAATAATTTTGCTGGTAGTGCTGGTGTTTTTGAAATGTGTGCCTGGAGTGTGGGGGCTGTGGCTGAGCAGAAAAGAGAGCTCTTTGTGTAGCCCTGAAGAAGAAGGGAGCCTTCCAGAGTTGTGCAGTGGAAAGTCTGGGTCCTGGCCTGAGATGCTGAACACCTGGCCTATGAAGAGTGTGTCCTTAGAGGACACCTTGCTGAAAGTCAGACACTCTATTCTGTTCTTGCTGCCTACAGGTGTACGCTTCTGTAAAGTCTCACCTAGAAGACCTTACCATTTCTTCATCCCTAACACTGCACACCCCGACTCCTGCCAGCTCTGCTTTTCTGCACATCTGCTGGTATTTTCCATGAACGACCCCAAGCCTCTTCTAGACAAATATGTTTACAGTTAGTTTTGTTTGCTTACAAGTGATGTAAACTGACATTCAGCTTCCAAGCAAACCAGCTAGGCATGATACAGGTACAATGAAAGCCGAACCTTTTTTTTGCCACCTATGAAGTATTACGGGGAAAAAATATCCGGCTTAGGTAACACGCAAACTTGAGGATCAGGAGTGTACCCACCAATTTACAGCATGATGCATGTATGTGCCCTAAAAATATGTTGCTCCAGGGGATCTCTTTTTTTGGGCATGTTTGCAGTCATAATACACATGTAGGTTTACAAAACACACTTACAATATTGCATATCTAGCTTGTCCTGGGCTTGAAAGAATAACAAATGAACTGCTTGCTAAATATTTACAGCAACAACAAAGACATCCATACTATGCTCAGGAGGATGTTTTATTTAAGCATAAGCTTGGAAAGCTTTGCGTGCTCATACCCGGGGGAACACATAATGCCAAGCCCACAGACAGATATGAGTGGAGCATACACACCATATTGCACAGTCTACATATAGATATGGTTGGAGTACACAAGCAGGACTTACCTGCAGATATGGATGGAGGCCAAATGCAGCACCCACCTGCAGATATGAATGGAGGACACAGCCAACATACTGCAGAGCCTTCATACATGCAGATATATAAGTGGAGGATAAAAGCAGGATATTGCAGTGCCTACATACAAACATGAGTGGAGCTCACCAGCAAATGACTACATGCAGACACCAGTGCAGCACACACAGCCTACATACAGAGAAGAGTGGAGCACACAGCCTACATACAGAGAAGAGTGGAGCACACAGAGCTTACATACAGAGAAGAGTGGAGCACACAGAGCTTACATACAGAGAAGAGTGGAGCACACAGAGCTTGCATACAGAGAAGTGTGGAGCACACACGGCCTACATACAAGAAGAGTGCAGCACACAGAGCTTACATACAGAGAAGTGTGGAGCACACACAGCCTACATAAAGAGAAGAGTGGAGCACACAGAGCTTACATACAAGAAGAGTGCAGCACACAGAGCTTACATACAGAGAAGAGTGGAGCACACAGGGCCTACATACAGAGAAGAGTGCAGCACACAGAGCTTACATACAGAGAAGAGTGGAGCACACACGGCCTACATACAGAGAAGAGTGCAGCACACAGAGCTTACATACAGAGAAGAGTGGAGCACACACGGCCTACATACAGAGAAGAGTGGAGCACACACAGCCTACATACAGAGAAGAGTGGAGCACACACAGCCTACATACAGAGAAGAGTGGAGCATGGATAGCTTACATATAAATGGTGCATTACACTGCATCAAGCAGTCTGGGGATGGCAGTAGCACAAAGGGTTAATTTCCCCAGCCGGTGTGTACTGACTTACATGACAGATACAAGTACCCCCAATTCCTGAAAACTGACATCCAGCCACGACCTGCACACTATAAGATGGTGGGATTCAATCTTCCCTTCTAAACATACAGAGGTGTGCAGCCCCGGATCACACAATACAACTACCACACAACGGGGGAAAGGACTAACACAGGAGAGCGAACTTCTACTTCCTTCCTTCATCCATCCAGTGCGGGTGTAACTTCTCCTGCACATACCTGACCAGTCCAACTAAACAAATGAACAGCTTCACCTTATTCTGGAAGGGAATTTTTTAGAATCATTTAGGAAATATTACTTTTCATCCAAACGGTTTTAATCATAACTAGAAATGAAACTTGCACATTCCTCATTACATGGTGTTTGTAAAGAGTTTTATTGCAATGATTGGTGTTCTTTTTGCTCTTAATGAATGTATATATAACCATGTACATTGCACCGAGCACGGGTTATATTAGAGCCTGGGGATCCACAATGGACACACTGTAACGGAGGCTGGTGATCCCCATAGGAGACACTGTAATGGAGGCTGGTGATCCTTATAGGAGACATTGTAATGGAGGCTGGTGATCCCCATAGGACACACTGTACTGGAGGCTGGTGATTCCCATAGGAGACACTGTAACGGAGGCTCGTGATCCCCATAGGACACACAGAATCGGAGGCTGGCGGTCCGCATATGACACACTGTAACGGAGGCTGGTGATCCGCATAGGGCACACTGTAACAGAGGCTGGTGATCCGCATAGGACACACTGTAATGGAGGCTGGTGATCCCTATAGGACACACTGTACTGGAGGCTGGTGATCCCCATAGGAGACACTGTAATGGAGGCTGGTGATCCTCATATGAGACACTGTAACGGAGACTGGTGATCCCCATAGGACACACTAGACCAACAGATTTCTATAGGACAAGCTGTAAGGGAGGCTCGTGATCTCCATAGGGCAGAATGTATTGGAGACTGGTGATCCCCACAGGACACACTATACTGGCGAGTGGTAATTTCCATTTGACAAAGATACTGTAATGGAGGCTGTTTATCCCCATAACACACACTATACTAGAGGCTGGTGATTTCTATAGGACAAGCTGTAAAGGATCCTGGTGATCTTATAGGACAGGCTGTAATGAAGGCTGGAGATCCCCATAAGGCACACTATCCTGGAAGCTTGTAATTTCTATAGGACAAGCTGTAAGGGAACCTGGTGAACTCCAAGACGCAAAGGAGGGTGGTGATCCCCATAAGATACCCTATATTGGAGGCCAGTGATCTCCAAATTAGAGGTTAGGGAGCTCTATATGGCAGACTGTGCAGCCTGAAAGGTGTGCTGAGTAGAACACCCTGTTGAAAGCTTCAACACATTGCCTGTGATGTTACCTTGTATGACATTCTATTGCTGTGTAGTAGAGAGATGTACTTCTACAAGTTTTGGTGTATGAAAACAAGAGTTATTAGTAGCTAATGTATCTGCAGGCAATCTCTCCTCCTCCACCTTTTATAACTTGTCAGTGCAGGAGGCTGCGGAGAGGGCACAAATGTGCAGCAATAATTCATAGCAGGCTCAGCCGGTGCACATGCCTCTATCTTCATTACTGGATCAGGATACTGTGCAGGCGAGAAAAGCTGTATACATATCTATATATATATATATATATCTATATATATATACATATACACACACGCACACACATATATACACATGCACACCCAGGCAGGCACTGCCATGCATACGTATGTACGTTTAGATGAATCCAATAAAGGCTCACAAGTGTTCGGATCTGATGGTGGCGGTCCATGATGATGACAGAGGATCGCTCCCAGGCGACGCACTGGGTGTCCAGCTGCTGGGCCTCTCCGGTCACTTTGTCCCTTAGGCTTTAGAAAGGCGCAGAGGGGCCGCTTTCTGCTCTGGTGGCAATGACACAGCACTGACTGATCTGACACTCTCCAAAGCTGAAATGATTCTAGGAGGGGGGGGTGATCACACACTATGATCCCCCTGAAGAACATTTCATTGGCGGGTCATGGCTCTGAAATAGTCAAAACAATAATGAAGTGGACTGAATGGAATCCAGTGCAGAGGAACCGGTTCTCTGTAGACAGAGCAGAGAAGAGCAGCAGTTATTCCGGATCTGAAATCTTGGGGTGACTGTCAGCCCAGAATTCTGTAGTAGGCAGAGAAAACCCTCAAACCCTCCCCAGCCTGTTTTTTTTTTGTTTGTTTGTTTTTTAAATCTGGGGTGATGTTGCTTGTCCCCAGGATATGACTGATGTCTTGGGCAGACTGTGCGCTGCATTCATACAGAAATGATGAAAATGTAGGAGGTTGACGCAGCATTCAGTATAGCTGAGTTTTCTAGTCAGTGTAATAATACAATTAGTAGAGGTGCTGTGTGACTGCTGGCACAGAAGTCAGCCTGTGTGTACAGCAGACTGGTGACATTATACAATGGCAGCTCTGTGTTCCCAGTCCCCTAGCAGGGGTTAAAGGCAGGTTTGAAATCATAAAAATGACATGTACCCAAAGCACCTATGCAAAGCAGCCCCCATAGGGATGACAGTTTGCCCATGCTCTACGGATGGCTATGGCTACTGTTAGGAAGGCTTATTCACAAAGCATCGGTAAGGGAAAGGACTGGGATTTATTTGTGTCGATTGGAGAAAAAAAACACCTTTTATTCGTTGGTAATTCAGTGTTCCCTATTCCTGAGCAAATTGTGAGCAGGTGAGTCCGAATGTACTAGAAGCAGGAAAGCCAACTGGTCGGTACCGGGGGTAAATGTTATGATGTGATGTAGCATCTCACTAAAACACTGAAACTGCTATATAATCTTTCTTTTACAACAATTCAGTGGCCTCAATGTTATTGGTTAGCAAAACCTTCAATATTTCAGATCACGTCATTATTAAGTTAAAAAAAAAACTATCCTGCTGACAGACACAAAATAACTGATTTGCTGCAGAGATATTATAACGTGTGTTTGTGTTCCCTGGAAATACAAAGCCGCTTTTCAAATCTACATGTCCCCCGAACTTAGTTATTTCAAGCGAAGTAATGTTAAAAAGCGTTCCTTTATATCATTTTCGGGGTTCAGAACAAAGCACTGGATGGATGTGTTCTATTTATTTCACATACATCTTTACTGAGAGAAGAATAATTATTACCGATAATACAAGAATGATCTAAACGAACTTATTATAGACTGTATTTGTTTTTCACGATAAGAAGGGAAATTGTGTATTTCACAATTAAATGGATGAATGAGAAAAGAATGTAATTTCTTTTCTTTATTGTGTTGTCTTAAAAACAAAGTGAAAGCTCCCCGGCTCGGTGCAGTCACAGTGCTACTCAGGGTTTGCTCCATACATTCATGTCACCTTTACTTAGACGTTTTGCTGTACAATCTGACATCGTCTCCCCTGTCTGACCCCCGTCTCTCTCTCTCGTCTTCTCTTGCCCTGAAAAATGATTCCCAGCCCGTGATTGAATTTTATTCCTTCCTGACCAGGCCTGCTTTTATTACATAGACTCCATCAATCTTGGACTAACGCGACATTTGTTTATAGCTCTGGAATGAAATGAATGGCTTTATGAGCCTGATCATAATTAAGACTAAAGGCCTGGATTCATCTACACAATAATAAAATGTAGCGAAATGTACAGCTGAGAGCTACAAGTTGCCTCAAGAGCTAGCACTCCATAACAATCTGCTTTGGTGTGTGTGGGAAAGGTATGATACCGGCGCATACATCACAATGTTTAATTAAGTTATTATCGCCCATTAATACACCCCTTACCTCTAGTTTTGTTAATGGCTGATTTATGTACTCAGCTCAATAAGATATGATGAGCAAACATTGTATATTTAATCTATTGATTAATTGACCATCTGACATTTGTGTGGGAAGGTTGGTAAGTCAGGCAATCAAATCGTCTGTGCTTCAAACTAAATACCTAGCTTAGATGCAATTGTATAGGTATTTGGGCTGACTGGGATTTCATTTAAGAATCAATCTTTAAATGTGTGAATAGCCACTTCAATCATCCGATCATGTGAAAAGCATCTGTACATGATTAGGTGTTCAAGCGGAACAGGAATTTGTTTTTTTGCTGATTGGATAATTAAAATGAAGATTCATCCAATTTTGGAGTGAAGATTCTCAACTGCTTTAGTAAACCAGCGTCATTGTAGCGCTTGATTTCACATGACGTTTCTTCGCATTTTCCTCCTTACCAGTGACAACGCACATAGACGATTTGTTTTGTCCCTAGCTCTGGTTGCTTGGGGTCTAGAAGGGTTTGTTCTCTTAGACGTGGCTGGAAGTAAATGATTACTAGATCACTATGCAGTGCCCCAGATACAGAGCTCGTGACTGGCAGACACAGTGCCATGGCACCCACATCTAACCAGTTTGCTTATAGAGTGCCTCCGCCGCTGTGCCTTCTGTCCTACAAGCAGGGTGCTTTGTTACTAATTGCTACAGACAGACCTGCTTACTTGTTCCTGTGCCAGTTTATTTACATGATTATGTAAACAAGTATGAGAAATTGTAACCTTAAAAAAAAACACAGGGCGCAGGTTCCACGGGACTGTCCAGGTTAGTTCATCGCTCCTAGGTATGCGCCGTGTTGAATTGTAATTGCTTAATAACGCATTACCACCTTCTATTCCAAGTGAGGAAATACAAGGGCTATGACAATGGCATTAACTCACACATATGCCAGGAATGAGATCTCTGCCGCCCAAATAATCTGACATTCGTTGTCTGTGTTGCATTCCTGCATTATAGAAGCTGCTTTATTCTGAATAATAGCCAACTGATACAAGGGCTGTGTCCACCTCTTTTCTCCTATCTGGGGAAAGCATTGCTCTGCAATGGAGAGAGACCGCCTTTGTGACTTTTTATTGCTGTTTTTGATTGCTATAAATCAGAAGAGAAGTTTATCAGCGAGGATTATAGACCGCATAGTCCTAGAAGGCAATAGCATGAATTGCTCTGACACGCATACCATCATAACTAGACGTGGCAATTTCTCCCATCCAATAATATGGAGTGAATTACACTGAATGAACTCATGACACATTGTCCTCTTCACAAAGTGCACTTCTAGGTCTATCTCATTCTGAGTGGTTTGGGCTGGCCAACAAAGCCCTGTCAGTGATAAGAATACTATGACACAGGTATTGTAGTAGAATGCACCAAGGTGTAAATAATGTACAATGCAGACATAGAGCACAGGGCTCTGCACATCCACCTATTGTCAGCTCGTATGTGTCAGGGGGATCTCTCTCCCCCCGGCTGGTAAAAGGATCATCCGCCCAGCGCTGTGTGTTATTTGGTTATAATTAGTCATGCTCCTCAGATGTTTGTCTTGCCTATTTCACACACACAACATCCCATCCCACTGAATGATGAGAACTATCAGGAGACCCAGGACAAAACCACAATCCTGTGCATTGCCAATCATACACAATACATAACAGCAGCCTGAACCTGCAATTTATACTCATCCATTCAGCATAGGGTCTGTAACGCCGTGTACATACAGGACACACACAAACACATTGCTCTATCTATTCATCTAGAATTAACTCATTTATCACCACCATATCTAAACCATGCATTCAAACATTTATAGTCAAATCAGTTATCGGCCACCTTGAAATAAAATATGCCCTAAAATGTTACAATTCATCCGATATTCCGTTTACTGTCATTATTAATGTGGTATTTTCTGTACAAGCGGCGATGAGAAAAGATGCAGATTCGGTAGGTCTGATTTACTAACAGAGTTGAGAATCTTCACAGAATACATTGTGTGAATATTCACTTCAATTATTCAGTCATATGCAGAGGAAATAAGTAAACAGGAGTTTGTATTTCATATGAATGGATAACTAAAGTGAATCTTCACTTGTAATTCTTAACTCTTTTCGTAAATCAGCCCCAATATCTATCTATCTATCTATCTATCTATCTATCTATCTATCTATCTATCTATCTATCTATCTATCTATCTATCTATCTATCTACCTATCTACCATTATGCATTTATTACATGTTTTTGCAATAGGAAAAATACACTCACAACTGTTGATTTATCTAACTTCTCTTACTTAAAAAAGCTCTGTCCATTGTTAATTATATAGGGATTTTGCCACATTTGCTAAGACATGAATAAGGCACCCCAGGAATACACAAAATCCTCCCATTTAGACGTCTAGACTTTCATTCAATCGTTTAGCAAAAATAAGGAGGATTTTGCGTCTAATCATTTGCAAATAGTTCTTACAGTAAAGAATCCGAAAATAAAATAAAATCTATGCTAAAGGCAAGGCGCAGAACAAGATTGTACTTTTTTTTATTCCATTGTGACGTATAAAAACACTACACGGGGCAGGCCCATGAGCCAGCAGTGCCACCATTTGCCTACTGGCCACAAATGCCAAATATCCCCGAATCAGTCTTCCCCTGTCAAGTCATTCCCAGTACCACCAGTTCAGCAGGAATACCTCCCTCCATAATCCCCCAGGACTTTATCCATTAAAAAAAAAAAACTAAAACAAAACATTAAATACGCTTCTAAGAAACAGGTAAGACATAATAAAGCATTAGGCCTACACACAGTTTACCTTATCCAGTATTAGTAAATGTGTATCAAACATGGAAGAGCTTGGCTCAGAATGTAGAGGTTTGAGAAAAAATGTAAGCCTAATAAATATCAAATGATACTAAGAATTATTATTATTATTTATTATTATTATCATCATCATCAGTTCAGCTATTATTAGTTATTTTATATAAATAACTTATACCACATTTAAATAAATATAATTTGTTTTTCTCTCCTGCATGAACACAACCATAGCGGGCCTTGTAATAATAAAGTTTAACACAAAACACATGTAACATACATAAATGCGTTTTCTAATATTCTAAATATATTTGACCTGAATATACAAGCGTATCGCCAGAAGAGATTTTCCGCCTTTAACAAGCGGCAATTTATTAGCAATAACCATTACCGATCAACTCTGACAACGAGCCATAACAATTACTCTAAAGTGCCCCCTTCTAGATAAAGGAGCCTGATTACTCCCAGCTTTATCTAAAGCGTCAGCCGAGGCCTAGCTGTCTGTAATCAGCTAATCATCTTTCAAATACTGATTGACAGGGCGGATCACTGGAAGCTAATGAATTTATTGCATTTCCTGATATATCAGTACAGGAGGAGGGGATGTACACTGCCTCAGGTTTCTACCTTGTAAATTAAGGTAAGCGATAGCATGAATATATCCTAGCTGACAAGAAGTAGGCAAGGGCTGGAGTCCTCTTGTAAAAACAGAGAAAATGTATCAGCACGTCCCCACCTACTTCAAACACTACCAGAGAGATTTTCACACAATAACAAGAGATACTTGTATCTTTTTATCAAATTCCTCCCACTACTAGCACTGCACATAAATAACCGTAGCTGTTAGAACGTGGGGATGTTCGCTCAATTCATTTATAATTTATACATGCACACACATGTGTGTGTATATATATATATATATATCGTTTAAATTATATATGAAAATATAAATATATGAATGAATATATTTTTTTTTTAGATAGATAAATAGATATATATATACACACTTTTAAATAGTTGTATAATAATACCAAAAGAATTTACAAACTACATTCAATGAATTTATGCATTTAAAACTGGTGATAACTAATGACTAACTATATTGCAGCTTTAACAGCGTAACAAAGATACATCTGTGTCATGGAATATTATTATGAAGGGGTCACGTCCCCTCTACAAATGATTTCGTGTAAATAAAAGAATATGACTATGCACTGCATTAGCCAGAGACGGTGATATACTTTTTTTTAAAAAACCAGCAGACGTCGTTATCATTTAAACCGATTGGTCATTTATTAGGAAACAAACAATACTACTATGCCTTCAAAATATTTTCAACAGAAAAAAAATAAAACAAACCGATAAAATAAATGGGGTACAATTCCCTTTTTTTGCAATGAAAACACAAGCGTTCAAACAAGCTGTTAGACAACACTGTCTGGTTTTGGTCCTCATTATTCCATGTACAACTTTTAAAAATAAATTACTATATTGCAATTTACATCTTAGAACAAGTTCATAAAAAGCTTGCATTATATATGCTCTTTAACATATGGAAATAGGATACCTTACAAAATGGGATCTCTCAGAACAATGGGAACTTACGTGTTGTTTGCAAAAATTGTAACACTGTCCCTTTAGAACCCTGCACATTCTGAGTCTCTGTACAAAGCTATGCTTTAATTAATAAGCTTTTGGATGGAAGTTTGGAGATCTTTCTTATTCACTTACAAGCCCCCTTTGTGTCTAATGAGCAATAGATATAAGTTTTATGTGGCAGTTGTGATAGGTTGGGGTCAGAACTTGCTGCAGTCATACACAAAGGCCCCTGATGTGCGGTACAGAGACTGACTGGAAGGAAAGGACATCTGACAGCTGCTATTACCGTTCACAGGGGAGTTGTTCAAGCCAATTCTCTGCGACTCGAACATCTCTCGCACAGAGTGGAAGTTCTGCTGCTGTCCTGGGTAGGTGGCCCCAGTTAGGTGGCCCAGATCCCCCGACTGATTCAAGTACCATGATGGGAGCCTGCTTTGGTGTGGATGGTCCTGTCCAGAGCTCAGGCTGCCATGACTGAGAGCAGAGGTGGTCGTGGTGGTGATGGAATAATCGGGTAATGTTTCTTCCACTGTAGTAGCTGCCGGGGTATTGGTGGGGGTCAAGTGACCAGACCTGTCCCCAGAATAAAGACTCATGGCTTGCATGTTACAGTGATAGGTCCCTGCAGAGCTGGCAGCATTGGTGCTCTGGCTGCATGGCGAGCTGTAGATGGAGCCCTGGCCTGGAGAATAGCTTAAAGAGAGAGATGGAGCGATTCCTGTCCTGGAAGGGGCGATCAGGCTAGTGGCCAGTTCCCCAGAACCTTGCGGAGATCCTCTGAGGGAGGTCATGATGTTGTCCACGCTGAAGCCCTGGCTGTGATGCTGCTGGTGAGGGTGGTGGGACTCTACAGCTTCCAGACTCATGGACCTGCTGGACGGGATGCTGTGCGGGCTTCCACTGGACATACTGCTGCTATCAGGGCTCTCGATCTTGGGCACCGTACTGAGGGCAGGCGACATGGCCTGGGGAGGAGAAGAGGTACCATTTTCGGTCTTTATATCCTGGATCCTGATTGGCTGGCTGCTGCTGTCTTGCTCCCCTTGAGCTTGCTGAGACTGTCGCTGGGACTGGCCAGAAGGTTCCTTCAGGAGCCGGTCCTTCTCGTCTTTGGCCCCATCTTTGCTCACATCCTTTTTCTTGAACCTTCTCCTCCGCCTCAGGAAACTGCCATTCTCAAACATGTTGTAAGAGTCAGGGTCCAAAGTCCAGTAACTGCCTTTTCCTGGCTTTTTGTCGTCCCTAGGAACCTTGACAAAGCATTCGTTGAGAGACAGGTTGTGTCTGATGCTGTTCTGCCAACCCTGCTTGTTGTCTCTGTAAAATGGAAACCTTTCCATGATGAACTGGTAGATGCCATTTAGAGTGATCTTCTTGTCAGGGGCGTTCTGGATGGCCATGGTGATCAGGGCAATGTAACTGTAGGGAGGCTTCACCATGTCCTTAGGCTGAGGCTGGGGAGTGTAAGGCCCGTAGGCTCTGGCCATGCCGGCCTGATACTGTTCATGGGCCGGGTGGGAGTACATACTCATAGGGGCAGGCATGCCAGTGTAGCCCCCACCAGCTGCCGCTGCAGCAGCTGCTGCTCTGTAATAGCCTTGCTCCGCTCCAAGATATGGCACTACACCCAGGGAGTTGGGGCTGGACACTGAGTAACGCGCTTGCATGGTTGGCCAAGCACGCCACCGATCAGGAGATAGAGCTGAGATGTCAGGATGCGATCTCTAGCATTCAGTATCCACAGTGTTAAGTCCAGATAGCAATATCCAGAAGGAAGAATGAAGAAGAACACACGGCTCCCTCCCAGAATCTTGATCCCAGGCCCAGAGCACAGCGGACAGGTCAACTCATAGAGGCACACACATAGAACGACACGGATCGTCTACCTCTGCAATCTTAGTGTCCTTGCTTGGATGGACGAAGAGTTGATCCTGCTTCCGTCTTCAGATAGTCGGGTGTGATCCTCAATCCTCAGTGCTCCGAATCAGACTAAGCGACCTGCAAGCAGCACGCGTGTCCCAATGATCACAGGGGCCCCTCGATCTCGTCCCAGTGTTTGGGGTGGGGGGAGCCGGGGAGCAGCTCTCACTCTCTCCCTGGCTGGGGCAGCATTGGAAAAACTTCTGAACTTTTGAGCATCCGTCAGCAGGCAGGGACTTTTTTACAGAGCAGCTATAGCCCCGCCCACTCGAGCCGAACCCTCCAATCGGAGAGCAGATCTTGGCCCGTGAATGGAAAAAACACAGACAGCTCACACATTCACCGGGGGCCAGGCAGCTCCGGCAGCAGCAGCTAGAGCTGGATTTCAGGCACTGACCACACACTCTGCTCCTCTCTAATGGATCCACCCAGCACCCCACTGCCCTCACACACTGAGCCCACATGCAGTCACCTCTGTGCACCACTCATCACACCCAGGACGAGGGAAGAAAGGCTCTCTGTAAATGTACATCGATAACAACTTGCCTGCACATCAACAAAAACTTTCTATGAATGTATCTAGATTAGACCATGACAGGTATTTCCACATACAAAACTTTTGATGAGGTCATTTTATTTGTCGGTTGTAGATACGCAATGAGTAAAGGGTACAACATTTTGAAAATCCAAGATCCCATTTCTTAGCCATCACATCACAATGATCTCTTTATGCCCTCGGTGTATGGAAATATGTATGTGAGATGTATTATTACCTATGTCTCCAGTGCTCATTGCTATGTGTGTTTCTTAAAGCTACACACCCAGATGACTGCGTTTTTTGTTGTAAGCCCATAGCCGAGGTGTGGATATCTAGGTGAGAAGATGTTGCAGCTTACTCAAATATGTAAGAAACGAGTCAACCAACCCTATAAAAAAAATCCACCTCCCACTATAAAATAACAAAAAAAAAGCTGGATGACCAAGCCTGGTGAAGGGCC
Source organism: Nanorana parkeri (assembly GCF_000935625.1). Lineage (NCBI taxonomy): Eukaryota > Metazoa > Chordata > Amphibia > Anura > Dicroglossidae > Nanorana > Nanorana parkeri. The sequence continues at coordinate 689,996 of NW_017306526.1, read as the reverse complement.
ACTATTCACGCACTTGACAAGAGACTGACGTGTGCTAGAGCTGCACCCATCACCAAACTGCACTTCAATGGCTTTATGTGAGATGTGCTAACAATCCTCTCCTTGCATTGATGCATAACAATCGCCATTTGGCCACTAAATTGAGAAGCCAGCCATGCACCGGTTTCTGCATATGAAATGGTAGTATTCATGTGGACGAACATCAGTCGTGACCATATGCCCAGATGGCCCCCAACTGAGCAAGTGATCAGACATTCATTAATACGTTCACTATTTGCAGTGGATGGGTGCATTTGTGGGTGCTCTCAATGTACCATGCATGAAGAGCCCGTTTGCAGAAAATCTCATTAAACCAATTATAGCTAAGTGAGAAAAGTACTGGACACTTGCTAAACTGTTTTGTATATCATGGATTTCACACCAGCCCATTTAAGCTAAAGAAAGGTCGCTTTGTAGAGAACGGGGTGTCAAGGAACTTTTGGCCTCATTAAGTCCATTCCGCTCTATTCTCACCTGCCTGTGACTTGCTGAAAATCAAAGCAAGCGAAGAGTGTGTGTGTGTGTGTGCCACCTTCTGTGGGGTCACTGGTGTGGGAGGTGGGCAGTTCACCCAGGTAATGACAGGGTTAAGGTGAAGGGTCCACATAGCTCTGGCTGAATGTATTATACAAATGTTTGTTTGTCTTCAGACCTTTCCCCAACACATAAAATCTGACACCTGTTAAGACAGCAGTGCTAAATACCCTTAAAGAGTTTGACATTCCTCTGCTTAGGGACTTTCTCTATTATCTCACATGCCCTCCAAAGGACATCACCAGGGCTTGTGCCAATGTATGTGTGTTCATATCAGCCAAATAAAGCACAGAGACTTTCGTGTGAAGATAGATGTTGCTGCTTCTACTACCGCCACTACTAATAATAATAACAACAACAACAATATAAAAACTAAAAATAATCTCGTGTTTCCAAAAGCCACATCCATTCTGCCTGTAGGCAAGGTCATGAAATAGCAGAGAATACGGAATACAACTTCCTCTCACCCCCTACAAAAGAAATACATGGAATACTGTACCTTTCACTACTTCATTTAGTGATTGGTGAGTTTAATCTCTTTTGTACATTTGTAACATAACCAATCTTATAAAAAATGCATTGCTGTGCAATAAACTAGCTTTGTCAGAAGTATTTTAGGTACTGATTTTTTTTAAAAATAAATCTAATGTAGCCTGTGCCCAAATATAATCCGACGGAGGGAAATTCCACAGAATTCTCTGTAGAAATAATTGGAGATCTTCATTTTAATTGTAGAGCTTTATTATTAAGAAACATTCAATTAGTCTGGTATCATTGCTATGCGCTGTGATGATAAAGTGGTCATTTGTTTTAGGTTACCTATAAATGATGTTCGGTTTTCACAACTTAAAAAACTCTATTTGTAAAATACTTTAACATTACGTGATATAGAAATAAAGCACCAAGGACAAAGTAACAGTATTTCATGTGTTACTTATTTGTGAATAGAATTAGGTTTGAGATGTACATAGCCCTGCTGCATATATATTTATATAGGCTGGTGCTTGATACAGGTGAAAGAAAAGTTCTCCATCCAGATTTTCCTTCCCAGAGACCTGCAGATGAACTTTTATTTGCCAGCCTGAGGCTGTTTATACTGAGCTAGATATTCACTTTTCACTCTGCTACCCCCTCTCTTAATAAACAGGCGGCTTACTCAGCCGCATTACCTCAGTGCTTGCTGTTGCTCCTGGCCAGGCTGGGAACAAGCAGGACTCAAGACAGAGGGGAGGTAGGAGACTTCTGTGACTGCAAATCCGGCTCCTCCAGACATTTCAATATATGCACGAAAGATTACAAAAACAGTAACAATATGGGAGAAAAATAACGTTTCTGGGTCATATTTTTAAACGCCACTTTCGATGACATGTAGGTGTTTTCAATGACCTAAGTTTATTGGTTAATGTGCAATTTGATTCAAAATAATACAGTAACTGTGGCATTGCATTTTTCATTTGCAATACATATAAAAACATATATATATA